>NW_027184260.1:0-16030 GCF_963966145.1 Tenebrio molitor | reverse complement strand
TGTGGGATTTCCCGTTAGTTCGGTCCGACGTCGGTCGTCAGAGGGTAAGTGCATACGGAAACGAAACGCATCGCGTTTTGATGTTCATATTCGTGCATCGGAATGTTAAAAGCAATATATTTTACACCAACGATCACACCTAAACACCACGGCAACGGCCATACCACGTTGAAAAGCACCGGTTCTCGTCCGATCACCGAAGTTAAGCAACGTCGGGCGCGGTCAGTACTTGGATGGGTGACCGCTTGGGAACACCGCGTGCCGTTGCCCCCCAACACTTTTTGTTTTTTTTTGAAATCCATAGCAACCACCGAACCGATTTGTTTTTCGTGCAGGTATTCGGAAACATGCACAGACCCGTATAATGTAGATTCATAGCTTTAAGTACTAGATAATTAAGAAAACAATTTTTTTTGTCGATTAATTGTAAACAATTGCAGAATAAAAACTCGTCAAACGGTAAAGGTTGTCGTTCGATCACCGAAGGTAAGCCACGCGGGCAGCGGTCAGCACTTGGACGGGTGACCGGTTCATTATATTCCTTCCGTGAGTTTAACAAAGATAACATATGCAAATGTCGTAAGTGCGACGAGGAAGACGGCGATCTTTTAATGTAAAAAAAATATATATTAGGTTACGCGTACATGCCACTTTGACTGCTGCTTTATTTTTTTGGTTTTTAAATAATTAGAGATCTGAATTCAACATATCAGTTCTATGTTATAATGGACAGACAATGTTGTATTCTTGGCCCCTAACACGTTAAGACCAACATAAAAACTAGAATAACTTACCATTCGTTAAACGTTAAACAATTTCGAACCACGTTTTTTTGAGCTCGAACAAACTCATAACACAACACTCATTTATTATCACTGGACCATTGTAAAACGAGAAGAGAGAAAAACCATGCGAAACTATTTTTAAAACGAAGAGAATAAAGGTTTTAAATGGTAGGGCTGTATGACAGACTTGTCAATTATCGTGGGGGGTACGGCTGAGATTTATGACGAAATCGAGCGGCGCCGGCGGTCGGTCACTTTCACGAAAGAGGTCTAAACACGGGTCGTTTACGATACCCTCTGGTTACTAGAAAAGTTCTAGACAGATGTTTGTCGGCTTTTCGAGGTATTTATTTGTGAGTCCAAAGACTCAATGGAGTAATATCGGACTGAAATTCCAAGATTTTGCTGTGTAATCCAAAAAACTATGTTCCTCGTAACATTTAACGATGTGTTAATTCAACTATTATTTTAATTTTTCGTATACGTATTTATACTAAAAAGTACAGCGCTTCCAACAGTGAATTGTGAATTGAAAATGTTTCAAAGAAAGATCGATAGTTTTGAAAAAAATTACATATTAATAAATTTAGATAGATTTAGAAGTATACATTGCACTTACTTTTCAAAATTATTGTACTTCTGATTTGGTTGAAATAACATAATATGTAGCAGTCATAGTCTTGTGTACATTGCAGTCGCGGCTGGTGTTGGGTAAAACCTTTATTTTTTAGGGGGTCATTACCCAAATGACCTCATGGACCAGCCGTTCCTGTTAGGTTTTATATATCAAATTGATTCGTCTGTCTTTTTCATCATGCCTTCGAAAAGCGAGCTCCTGTTTCGCCAAAGTAACTGTGACGTCAATTAAATACGATAATAAAATTCGGTTTTTCCGAACTTATTGTGAGTGAGAGCAGTGAGAGCATCTTCTTTTCGTATCCCACCTCCACCCGGCGGCAGTAGTGCAGTGCTTATCAACATAATTACCGGCGTCTCGCCTCCACATTTTGACTTTTTTGTGTTTTATGTGTTCTCTAAGTCCAAAATTTTTAAATTTTTAAAAAGAGATTGCGGTACTATTCCTGTTGCTGAAATTATAATAATATATTTATTAATTTTTGTATTATATGTCTGTGTTATATTGTGTGAATTTGGAACAGCTATATCTAAAAGATATGCTTGCTTTTGTTGTTTATTTAAAATAATAATGTCTGGTCTGTTATGCTGAATGTGAATGTCAGTTAAAACTGTGCGATCAAAATATAATTTGTAATTGTCATTTTCTAAACAACTTTCTGGTTTATAAATGTAATGTGGTTGTGTATCCTTTAATAAATTGAATTTAACTGCTAAATTCATGTGTATAATTTTTGCGAATATATCATGACGTTTTTTATATTCGCTGTGAGCCAAAACGGTGCAAGATCTTGTATTGCAAATATAAAACCCTCAGCTCTTTAAAATATCTCCCATGTAAAGACTTTTGTTTTATATTTGCTATAGTGTCATATCACGAGCTCTATTGAGAAAATAATTTTTTAGTGAAGCAATTTGATTGTGTTGTAGAATTTCTAGATTTGAAAAACCCCTACCACCATTTTCGCGTGGTAAATTAAATCTTTCAACAGCAGATTTGGGGTGATGTTTACAAAATTTTGTAAAGAGAACTCTAGTTTGAATATTTATATTCTTTAAATTAGTTTTGGACCATTTTATAACACCAAAAGAATAGATTTAATTTGATTTGATTGATTAATACCTAAATATTTATAAAATTCTCCTTTATTTAAATTTTTAATGATTTCTCCTTCTTTAGTTATATATTCTAAATTTTCGTAATGACCACGACATATTGATTGATTTTCAGTTATTGTTAAGTTTTATGTCATCCATATAAAGAAGGTGATTTAATTTAATATTAATTTTATAAATTTTAAGAATTTTAATTAACCATGAATGTGGTACTGAATCATAGGCTTTTTTGTAGTCTATGAATTGTTGTTGCATTATTTTCCAAACGTTTGAGACTTAAAATATTCGTCAAATGTTCTTCTTTTTTTAAATCAGAATACCCCTGACAAATCCGAACATTTTGTTTTGCGGTAGATAAAAGTAAACATGGGCCAAGACAGAATATTAATATTCGGTGTGGAATTTTCCTGCGTTCTTGTTCATTTCTATCGAAGTGCTCACGAAAAGTTGTGAATATCAACACTTTGTAATTGTCGTAGTGAAAAATAAAAAAGATAGCTATGGGGCACAACTTATTTCGCACTTCATTAGAAAAGTAACAGTATTAAAATAAAAAAAATATTTTTCTAAATTTCGAACGTTAGGTCTATCCTGACCAGCCGCCAATTAGTGGTATTATTTTATTTTTTGCTGTTTTCCACAATAGTTATTTTTATATTAAATCATTGATTCAAAAAATTGAAATTAAAAATTCAAATTTTTGAAGGAACTCTGAAGTTTCAATGCAGTGACCATGTTGCTAGGTAACTAATAAAAAACAGTGCGTGAAATGAAAAACAGAAATAGTCGTATGCGTTTTGTATGGTTTCTATGGTTTCGATCTTACTAACAATGCAATGAAAATGACCCACTTCAGGCACAGATAACTATGCGTGAATTTCAATTTTTTGAATCAATTATATAAAAACAAAATTGATTTGGCGGCCGCTACACAAAAGTGGTGGGAGGCGAGAACCTGTTTCCGCCGGTCAATTTTAAAATTAATAAATTTTCCCTGGATACGTATTCGACTTATCCGGTACGAGTTATTTTTAAATTAACTTAATGGCCCGTTGCTCTTGTTCTTTTTACATTGAATATGCGATGTTTTGGCATCGTTAGCAATAGTACAATACTCACGCATTTTTAATCTAAAATTAACAAAACTTGAATGGATCGGGATTATCACACTTCTGAATTGAAGTTTTCATTCGTTTAAAATATAATTGATAGTAATACGTAATGCGGATTGCCTAAACGTTGCTTCCATCACGTCAACATCACACATTCACGTTCGCCCGTAGAAATGGCGTGATGCACACGAAATCGATCCAAAAAGGCTCATAATATTTGTGTCACGCGAATCTACGTCGAAAACTAGAAAAAAAAAAAATTCAATTCGAATTTCAATAATCGAAACGATGCGTCGTCGATACTAAACGTAGGTAGTAACTAAAGTGTGATCGGGTGCGATAAAAGTGTCCGTCAATAATCATCATCCGACAATCATTTAATAGACGAACGCTAATTTTTGGCACTCACTCGGACGACAGAACCAGTCCAGACGGAAACCGGGGCGCGGGGTGGGTGGGTGGTTGTATGTCCGTGAATCTGTCCGGCGCGCGTCAACATTTCAGTTATCGTCGCGAGAGTTAAAACGAAAGGTGGTTAGTGTGAAAGTGACGTTTTTTCGTGGAGACACGTTACGAAGGGTGAGTACCTAATATAATATAAAACCAACCGAAAACCCACAATAGTGCCCCGGTTTATTATCGTGAATAGGTGTTTGGTAAATATTTTCTGTATTCCAACTAGCAAGTCTTTTATCAAAAAACTCCGGCAACATGGCTATTGTGGTATTGTTGATACCACCTAACTGAAGAACTTAGTTAATAACTAAGTCGACGATTTTATCGGGAAATTGAACGGAGAAACAAAAATAGCTCTTAGCGACAGTTGCCTGAAGTCGCAAATAACGGCGATTGACGAAATCACGTTTTTTTTATTTTAATTCCAATGAACAATACACAGGGTCACAATTATCTGTTATGTATTCTATAATGTTTTGCAAAGTAAATAATGTGAGTTGTCATGCGTAATATTAATTAGCTAAGTAATTTTTGCAAGTATTTTATGTCAGATATGCAATGTATAATAACGTAATGTTGCAAAGTATTTTAATTTTTATGCTAGGTAGAGATAATAACTCGACAATAACTCTTCTCTAATGAAAAAAAAAATAGAAAATGATTTAGGAACATAAAAAATCTCATTAAAACAGGAACAATTGAAATTAAAATAAACATAACATTCTGTACTAAAGTACAGTTTTGTTCACTCCTTTTTTCAAAGTCTTCTGTCCTCTCATTTGCACATACTGCTATTCCAAAACAGTGAAATTGTCTGTTTCAGGGAATCCTTAACGTTCCTTGCTAATGTCAACAACGTTTTCGATGAAACAAAGAGTCGGAAAAATGTCGGCTCATTGTATTCAATAACATACGCGACTACAAAACCATCTGTATCATTTGTAGGAATCGCGGTTTTTTCGATGAGAATTCGTTCTAATTTTTTCTTTCTTAAAAAAGCTAAGTAATTTTAATTTCACTAAAGATGAACATTTAGGCTATATGCTGGGTAATGCAAATCCATCAACCATCAACTAGGTTGTTCAGCAGATGTACGATTGTTTATTTGATTTCTTCTTCCGAAGAGTTGTATTCTGGCAAAATAGAAATTTATTCATAACATAACCTCAATCAACTAAATTATTTCGAATACAATAACCACATAACTACAAGTTGGATAGGCATGGGTGCAAAATACCGATAATGCATGAAACCTAATAATAATAATAATGACATAATAAAAGTTAATTAAAAATCGCTGTTTCACGTCTTTTTCTTTTTTGTTCGAGAGTTTTTGTGGTTCTGAAAAGAACCGTTTATAAATGTGTCGAAAACGAAAAACATCTATTTCGAACTGGTGTACTTGGTGACGGCTTTGGTACCTTCGGAGACGGCGTGCTTGGCCAACTCACCGGGCAACAACAGACGCACGGCAGTTTGAATTTCTCTGCTGGTGATCGTCGAACGTTTGTTGTAGTGTGCCAGACGGGAAGCTTCAGCGGCGATACGTTCGAAGATGTCGTTCACGAAACTGTTCATTATGCTCATAGCCTTACTAGAGATACCGGTGTCGGGATGGACTTGTTTCAACACCTTGTAGATGTAGATGGCATAGCTCTCCTTCCTCCTGCGCTTCTTTTTTTTGTCGCTCTTGGAAATGTTCTTCTGAGCTTTCCCGGCCTTCTTGGCTGCCTTACCACTTGTCTTCGGCGGCATTTTTCAATTCAATTCGATTCAACAAACTCGCGAACTGCTCTGACTCGTGTGCGTGCGTTAACTTTGCACCACCACCTTTCTGATAGGTAGTGTGTTCACCAGAACCCCACCTGAAAACGGGCTCCCACCAATCGTCACGTCCTATTCTCCTATCACGGAGGCTATAAATTCGAAGCACAGCTACCAGCTTTTACAATCGACGAGTCCCGTCCGTCAGTTTTATTACTTCTCGTGGTGTCTAACGAACGAACTTAAAATGTCAGGTCGCGGTAAAGGAGGTAAAGTGAAGGGAAAAGCGAAATCCCGTTCGAGCCGTGCCGGTCTCCAGTTTCCGGTGGGTAGGATACATCGTCTTCTCAGAAAAGGAAATTACGCGGAACGCGTCGGTGCAGGAGCTCCCGTCTATTTGGCCGCCGTCATGGAGTACTTAGCCGCCGAAGTTCTAGAATTGGCAGGAAACGCTGCCCGTGACAACAAGAAGACACGTATTATACCGCGTCATCTGCAGCTGGCCATCAGAAACGACGAGGAATTGAACAAACTCCTGTCCGGAGTTACGATCGCCCAAGGCGGTGTCTTACCCAACATTCAGGCCGTACTTTTACCCAAAAAAACCGAGAAGAAACCTTAAACGAACGATCGATCCATCTCCGTGGCGAAAACTCAAAATATCGGCCCTTCTCAGGGCCACTATAGCTTTTTTTTTTCGTAAAATGACCGATGCATCTTTTCTTTTTGTATTATTATCATTTACGACTGCAATGCCAAAAGGAAAGCAAGGGGTGTTTACGATCTTGGTACATTTATCAGGTAGTCAGTTAGTAATAATTGTCCGTTGTTTCTCGAAAGAACATCATGTTTCTTTTTTTTCCTCTTATTTTTATTTTGTGGTTCTGAAAAGAACCGATTTTGTATTTCGTATTTTATTCTGGTTTTCTCGAACGGTGAAGAGCGCCAGGAAATTAACCTCCGAAACCGTAGAGGGTGCGTCCTTGACGTTTCAAAGCGTAGACGACGTCCATCGCTGTCACGGTTTTACGTTTGGCGTGTTCCGTGTAGGTGACGGCATCTCGGATGACATTTTCCAAGAACACTTTCAGGACTCCGCGAGTTTCTTCGTAGATCAAACCGGAAATACGTTTCACGCCGCCACGACGAGCCAATCTTCTGATAGCGGGTTTCGTGATGCCCTGGATGTTGTCACGCAGGACTTTGCGATGACGCTTCGCTCCTCCTTTTCCCAATCCTTTGCCTCCTTTACCGCGACCGGTCATCTTTTCAGATTATTTCAACTGACACAAAATACCTGCACACCTCGTCCCTAGGAAGTCAACTACCGCAAAATTTCAACTAACGGAGCCTTATATAGATTCAACGGTTCACCATCGACCAATCGACGAAGTCAGCCGTTGACTTTGTTCACGTATAAAAGTACAATTTAATATGGCGGAATTTTTAGTACCCGTTTACCTTTCGACGCGTGCACGTCTAACGATCGTCAGAGTCGATTTTAATAATTGTCAGTTTTGTTTTTCATTCGTTTCATTCGAAATGGCCAGGACCAAGCAGACCGCACGCAAGTCCACCGGAGGAAAAGCCCCCAGGAAACAACTGGCTACCAAAGCGGCCAGGAAAAGCGCTCCCGCCACTGGCGGCGTCAAGAAGCCCCACCGTTACAGACCTGGTACCGTGGCTCTGCGTGAGATCCGTCGTTACCAGAAAAGTACCGAGTTGCTCATCCGCAAGCTTCCCTTTCAACGTTTGGTGAGGGAGATCGCTCAGGATTTCAAAACCGATTTGCGCTTCCAAAGCTCCGCCGTGATGGCCCTCCAGGAAGCGAGCGAAGCTTACTTGGTCGGTCTGTTCGAGGACACGAATTTGTGCGCCATCCACGCCAAACGTGTAACCATCATGCCAAAGGACATCCAACTTGCCAGACGTATTCGGGGTGAACGCGCTTAAATTTTTCCACATCGTGTTTCGGAAGAACAACACGAAACACGAATTTTATAACAAAAAAATCGGTTCTTTTCAGAACCTCAAACTTTACAGGCAAAAAAAAAAATATATCGCCCTTCAGGAAATGAATAAAATAAAAATGTCAATAATCGGTCGGTCCTCTCGATTCGGGTTGGGTTGCGGTCGTTCGTAAAATTTTATTGCATCCTGTCATCACCTACCTGCCAGCTGATGCTATCTATTTTATTTGGTTTCGCCGTAAGGATAGTTTTATTTCTTTTTTTCGTCGTAGATTATCGTGTGGCCCTGAAAAGGGCCATTTGTGCGTGCCCCGTTGCCGGTAGTACGATGATGACGTCGGAACGAGGCACAGCCGAACGAACATGAGTCGAGTATCCATCCACGTTTCTCACTTTTTCCTCTTCGGCGAAGCGGCCTTTTTCACCTTGACAGGAATGGCTTTGGCTGTCTTGGGTTTGGGTGCTTTGGGTTTTTTAGTCGGACCAGCCTTGTTAGATTTCTTCGCTTTGGAAGGCGATCGGGGTTTCGGGGCGGCTCTAGTTTTCTTTTCTGCCGAGGAGGCGGCCGATTTCTTGGCTTTCGCTGCGGCGGCGGAGGCAGCGACGGCGCTCTTCTTTTCGGCAGCAGTCTTCTTCGCTTTGGGGGAGGCTTGTTTTTTGGCTGTCTTCGAGGAAGCCTTGTCGGAAGTCGTCGCGACGGCGGTACGTTTGGCGGATGATTTTTTCGTCTTGGATGCGGCGGACGAAGCGGGTTTCCTCTTGTCGGAGGCGGAGGCGACTTTGGCACCACCGGAGGTGGACGAGGCGAGCTTGAACGAACCCGACGCGCCCTTACCTTTCGTCTGAACCAGAGATCCCGACGCCACGGCGCCTTTCAGATATTTCTTGATGAAAGGGGCGACCTTTTCGGCGTCGACTTTGTAATTTGCGGCGACGAACTTCTTGATGGCCTGAAGAGACGATCCTCCGCGTTCCTTGAGTCCCTTGATGGCGTTGTTTACCATCTCGGATGTCGGAGGATGGGACGGTTTCGCCCTGGGATTTTTCGCTTTTTTCTCTTTCTTCGCGTGGGATTGAGGGGTGGCAGCGGAACCGGTGGTGACCGATGATGCTGTTTGATTTTCGACGTCGGCCATCTTTCACGTTAAAACGTTAAAAGTTAATAATAATTATTGAAAAAACACTTGCTCACACACGTACACTTCGAGCACCTCGTGAACGAGAATTGAACAAAAAAATTTTCTAAGTCTTTATAAAATAGTCGCCACTGCGGACGGAAGACTGAACGCGCACCGCGTCCGCCGTCGAAGAAATTGCAGGCCTCGGAATCGTTGCCCGCGTGATGGCATCGTCCTCTTTCCTCGATCACCATCGCCACCGTGTGATCAAGCTGGCCGAACTCGGTTTCCGAAGTTTCCCTGGAGATAGCGAAGTTCGTCTCGGAACGTCGGTGGGTTTCGAATCAGGTACACGCCCCTCCAACCACCAGCCCTAAATCCGGGTCGTCACGGTTTCGATTCGGGACCGCACGGTTTACGTCGGCGGTGCGGGGTAGACGCGTCGATTCCGGGAATCCATATTTCGTTCGCCGAAATATTGGTCCATCTCTTCCCGGAATACCGCGCCACCTTCTCGATTTTACGACATCTTCGCGTCGCCAAACGCTTCCGAAACGGTCGAAGCACAGAAAGGACCTGGTGTTCGAACCGAGGCAATTCCGACAACAGGATGCCGCGAACCGCCTCTCCGACGTTCAGGTCGATCGTTTTCGGCGGAAGTTGAAACGGGACGAGTCGACGACGGGTCCCGTTGCCGTCCGGACCCTTCGGGACGGCCGAAAGTCCGTCGAGAGGATCATCCGAAAGGAGACGGTCTTCATCGTCCGACCGATGCCGCACCTACGAGTTTTCCGATATTTTCTTCGACGGATCTTCAGGTTTTCTTCCTTTCTTCCGTCTTTCTCTCTTCGTAATTTCGTGTCCGACCTGCGTCGTCCGAAGTCGGGGTGAAGATCGAAGAAAAAACGCCAAAAATAACAACTCGTCAGCCACGCACACCGCGTTCGAATGTCTAACGGTCCAACTTGGATTTTCGAAGATCGCCGAATCCGAGGGACGATAAATAATAATAATAATAATAATAATGGTAATAAATAATAATGTTAATAATAATAATAATGATATGATGATTATAACGATAATTATTATAGATAGGTAAATAGAAACACAGGTCTCCTCTCGAAAATCGGAACTTCCTGATATTACTTACATATTTCGGTCGATCCAAATGTGGGAATCTCGTCGTCGTCGGAGCAAGCAGCGCGGTAGGTGGGGTGAAATTCTGGATTTTCCACCGCCGCCGGCGGTCGAAAAATGTGCGACGCGGGAGATCGCCAGTCCGTCTAGTAGTCTCTCTTGTCGTTAGAGCGTGACGTGGTGGTTGTTGTGGGATTTCCCGTTAGTTCGGTCCGACGTCGGTCGTCAGAGGGTAAGTGCATACGGAAACGAAACGCATCGCGTTTTGATGTTCATATTCGTGCATCGGAATGTTAAAAGCAATATATTTTACACCAACGATCACACCTAAACACCACGGCAACGGCCATACCACGTTGAAAAGCACCGGTTCTCGTCCGATCACCGAAGTTAAGCAACGTCGGGCGCGGTCAGTACTTGGATGGGTGACCGCTTGGGAACACCGCGTGCCGTTGCCCCCCAACACTTTTTGTTTTTTTTTGAAATCCATAGCAACCACCGAACCGATTTGTTTTTCGTGCAGGTATTCGGAAACATGCACAGACCCGTATAATGTAGATTCATAGCTTTAAGTACTAGATAATTAAGAAAACAATTTTTTTTGTCGATTAATTGTAAACAATTGCAGAATAAAAACTCGTCAAACGGTAAAGGTTGTCGTTCGATCACCGAAGGTAAGCCACGCGGGCAGCGGTCAGCACTTGGACGGGTGACCGGTTCATTATATTCCTTCCGTGAGTTTAACAAAGATAACATATGCAAATGTCGTAAGTGCGACGAGGAAGACGGCGATCTTTTAATGTAAAAAAAATATATATTAGGTTACGCGTACATGCCACTTTGACTGCTGCTTTATTTTTTTGGTTTTTAAATAATTAGAGATCTGAATTCAACATATCAGTTCTATGTTATAATGGACAGACAATGTTGTATTCTTGGCCCCTAACACGTTAAGACCAACATAAAAACTAGAATAACTTACCATTCGTTAAACGTTAAACAATTTCGAACCACGTTTTTTTGAGCTCGAACAAACTCATAACACAACACTCATTTATTAGTCACTGGACCATTGTAAAACGAGAAGAGAGAAAAACCATGCGAAACTATTTTTAAAACGAAGAGAATAAAGGTTTTAAATGGTAGGGCTGTATGACAGACTTGTCAATTATCGTGGGGGGTACGGCTGAGATTTATGACGAAATCGAGCGGCGCCGGCGGTCGGTCACTTTCACGAAAGAGGTCTAAACACGGGTCGTTTACGATACCCTCTGGTTACTAGAAAAGTTCTAGACAGATGTTTGTCGGCTTTTCGAGGTATTTATTTGTGAGTCCAAAGACTCAATGGAGTAATATCGGACTGAAATTCCAAGATTTTGCTGTGTAATCCAAAAAACTATGTTCCTCGTAACATTTAACGATGTGTTAATTCAACTATTATTTTAATTTTTCGTATACGTATTTATACTAAAAAGTACAGCGCTTCCAACAGTGAATTGTGAATTGAAAATGTTTCAAAGAAAGATCGATAGTTTTGAAAAAAATTACATATTAATAAATTTAGATAGATTTAGAAGTATACATTGCACTTACTTTTCAAAATTATTGTACTTCTGATTTGGTTGAAATAACATAATATGTAGCAGTCATAGTCTTGTGTACATTGCAGTCGCGGCTGGTGTTGGGTAAAACCTTTATTTTTTAGGGGGTCATTACCCAAATGACCTCATGGACCAGCCGTTCCTGTTAGGTTTTATATATCAAATTGATTCGTCTGTCTTTTTCATCATGCCTTCGAAAAGCGAGCTCCTGTTTCGCCAAAGTAACTGTGACGTCAATTAAATACGATAATAAAATTCGGTTTTTCCGAACTTATTGTGAGTGAGAGCAGTGAGAGCATCTTCTTTTCGTATCCCACCTCCACCCGGCGGCAGTAGTGCAGTGCTTATCAACATAATTACCGGCGTCTCGCCTCCACATTTTGACTTTTTTGTGTTTTATGTGTTCTCTAAGTCCAAAATTTTTAAATTTTTAAAAAGAGATTGCGGTACTATTCCTGTTGCTGAAATTATAATAATATATTTATTAATTTTTGTATTATATGTCTGTGTTATATTGTGTGAATTTGGAACAGCTATATCTAAAAGATATGCTTGCTTTTGTTGTTTATTTAAAATAATAATGTCTGGTCTGTTATGCTGAATGTGAATGTCAGTTAAAACTGTGCGATCAAAATATAATTTGTAATTGTCATTTTCTAAACAACTTTCTGGTTTATAAATGTAATGTGGTTGTGTATCCTTTAATAAATTGAATTTAACTGCTAAATTCATGTGTATAATTTTTGCGAATATATCATGACGTTTTTTATATTCGCTGTGAGCCAAAACGGTGCAAGATCTTGTATTGCAAATATAAAACCCTCAGCTCTTTAAAATATCTCCCATGTAAAGACTTTTGTTTTATATTTGCTATAGTGTCATATCACGAGCTCTATTGAGAAAATAATTTTTTAGTGAAGCAATTTGATTGTGTTGTAGAATTTCTAGATTTGAAAAACCCCTACCACCATTTTCGCGTGGTAAATTAAATCTTTCAACAGCAGATTTGGGGTGATGTTTACAAAATTTTGTAAAGAGAACTCTAGTTTGAATATTTATATTCTTTAAATTAGTTTTGGACCATTTTATAACACCAAAAGAATAGATTTAATTTGATTTGATTGATTAATACCTAAATATTTATAAAATTCTCCTTTATTTAAATTTTTAATGATTTCTCCTTCTTTAGTTATATATTCTAAATTTTCGTAATGACCACGACATATTGATTGATTTTCAGTTATTGTTAAGTTTTATGTCATCCATATAAAGAAGGTGATTTAATTTAATATTAATTTTATAAATTTTAAGAATTTTAATTAACCATGAATGTGGTACTGAATCATAGGCTTTTTTGTAGTCTATGAATTGTTGTTGCATTATTTTCCAAACGTTTGAGACTTAAAATATTCGTCAAATGTTCTTCTTTTTTTAAATCAGAATACCCCTGACAAATCCGAACATTTTGTTTTGCGGTAGATAAAAGTAAACATGGGCCAAGACAGAATATTAATATTCGGTGTGGAATTTTCCTGCGTTCTTGTTCATTTCTATCGAAGTGCTCACGAAAAGTTGTGAATATCAACACTTTGTAATTGTCGTAGTGAAAAATAAAAAAGATAGCTATGGGGCACAACTTATTTCGCACTTCATTAGAAAAGTAACAGTATTAAAATAAAAAAAATATTTTTCTAAATTTCGAACGTTAGGTCTATCCTGACCAGCCGCCAATTAGTGGTATTATTTTATTTTTTGCTGTTTTCCACAATAGTTATTTTTATATTAAATCATTGATTCAAAAAATTGAAATTAAAAATTCAAATTTTTGAAGGAACTCTGAAGTTTCAATGCAGTGACCATGTTGCTAGGTAACTAATAAAAAACAGTGCGTGAAATGAAAACAGAAATAGTCGTATGCGTTTTGTATGGTTTCTATGGTTTCGATCTTACTAACAATGCAATGAAAATGACCCACTTCAGGCACAGATAACTATGCGTGAATTTCAATTTTTTGAATCAATTATATAAAAACAAAATTGATTTGGCGGCCGCTACACAAAAGTGGTGGGAGGCGAGAACCTGTTTCCGCCGGTCAATTTTAAAATTAATAAATTTTCCCTGGATACGTATTCGACTTATCCGGTACGAGTTATTTTTAAATTAACTTAATGGCCCGTTGCTCTTGTTCTTTTTACATTGAATATGCGATGTTTTGGCATCGTTAGCAATAGTACAATACTCACGCATTTTTAATCTAAAATTAACAAAACTTGAATGGATCGGGATTATCACACTTCTGAATTGAAGTTTTCATTCGTTTAAAATATAATTGATAGTAATACGTAATGCGGATTGCCTAAACGTTGCTTCCATCACGTCAACATCACACATTCACGTTCGCCCGTAGAAATGGCGTGATGCACACGAAATCGATCCAAAAAGGCTCATAATATTTGTGTCACGCGAATCTACGTCGAAAACTAGAAAAAAAAAAAATTCAATTCGAATTTCAATAATCGAAACGATGCGTCGTCGATACTAAACGTAGGTAGTAACTAAAGTGTGATCGGGTGCGATAAAAGTGTCCGTCAATAATCATCATCCGACAATCATTTAATAGACGAACGCTAATTTTTGGCACTCACTCGGACGACAGAACCAGTCCAGACGGAAACCGGGGCGCGGGGTGGGTGGGTGGTTGTATGTCCGTGAATCTGTCCGGCGCGCGTCAACATTTCAGTTATCGTCGCGAGAGTTAAAACGAAAGGTGGTTAGTGTGAAAGTGACGTTTTTTCGTGGAGACACGTTACGAAGGGTGAGTACCTAATATAATATAAAACCAACCGAAAACCCACAATAGTGCCCCGGTTTATTATCGTGAATAGGTGTTTGGTAAATATTTTCTGTATTCCAACTAGCAAGTCTTTTATCAAAAAACTCCGGCAACATGGCTATTGTGGTATTGTTGATACCACCTAACTGAAGAACTTAGTTAATAACTAAGTCGACGATTTTATCGGGAAATTGAACGGAGAAACAAAAATAGCTCTTAGCGACAGTTGCCTGAAGTCGCAAATAACGGCGATTGACGAAATCACGTTTTTTTTTATTTTAATTCCAATGAACAATACACAGGGTCACAATTATCTGTTATGTATTCTATAATGTTTTGCAAAGTAAATAATGTGAGTTGTCATGCGTAATATTAATTAGCTAAGTAATTTTTGCAAGTATTTTATGTCAGATATGCAATGTATAATAACGTAATGTTGCAAAGTATTTTAATTTTTATGCTAGGTAGAGATAATAACTCGACAATAACTCTTCTCTAATGAAAAAAAAAATAGAAAATGATTTAGGAACATAAAAAATCTCATTAAAACAGGAACAATTGAAATTAAAATAAACATAACATTCTGTACTAAAGTACAGTTTTGTTCACTCCTTTTTTCAAAGTCTTCTGTCCTCTCATTTGCACATACTGCTATTCCAAAACAGTGAAATTGTCTGTTTCAGGGAATCCTTAACGTTCCTTGCTAATGTCAACAACGTTTTCGATGAAACAAAGAGTCGGAAAAATGTCGGCTCATTGTATTCAATAACATACGCGACTACAAAACCATCTGTATCATTTGTAGGAATCGCGGTTTTTTCGATGAGAATTCGTTCTAATTTTTTCTTTCTTAAAAAAGCTAAGTAATTTTAATTTCACTAAAGATGAACATTTAGGCTATATGCTGGGTAATGCAAATCCATCAACCATCAACTAGGTTGTTCAGCAGATGTACGATTGTTTATTTGATTTCTTCTTCCGAAGAGTTGTATTCTGGCAAAATAGAAATTTATTCATAACATAACCTCAATCAACTAAATTATTTCGAATACAATAACCACATAACTACAAGTTGGATAGGCATGGGTGCAAAATACCGATAATGCATGAAACCTAATAATAATAATAATGACATAATAAAAGTTAATTAAAAATCGCTGTTTCACGTCTTTTTCTTTTTTGTTCGAGAGTTTTTGTGGTTCTGAAAAGAACCGTTTATAAATGTGTCGAAAACGAAAAACATCTATTTCGAACTGGTGTACTTGGTGACGGCTTTGGTACCTTCGGAGACGGCGTGCTTGGCCAACTCACCGGGCAACAACAGACGCACGGCAGTTTGAATTTCTCTGCTGGTGATCGTCGAACGTTTGTTGTAGTGTGCCAGACGGGAAGCTTCAGCGGCGATACGTTCGAAGATGTCGTTCACGAAACTGTTCATTATGCTCATAGCCTTACTAGAGATACCGGTGTCGGGATGGACTTGTTTCAACACCTTGTAGATG
>NW_027184259.1:0-16030 GCF_963966145.1 Tenebrio molitor | reverse complement strand
ATTTGGGTAATGACCCCCTAAAAAATAAAGGTTTTACCCAACACCAGCCGCGACTGCAATGTACACAAGACTATGACTGCTACATATTATGTTATTTCAACCAAATCAGAAGTACAATAATTTGAAAAGTAAGTGCAATGTATACTTCTAAATCTATCTAAATTTATTAATATGTAATTTTTTTCAAAACTATCGATCTTTCTTTGAAACATTTTCAATTCACAATTCACTGTTGGAAGCGCTGTACTTTTTAGTATAAATACGTATACGAAAAATTAAAATAATAGTTGAATTAACACATCGTTAAATGTTACGAGGAACATAGTTTTTTGGATTACACAGCAAAATCTTGGAATTTCAGTCCGATATTACTCCATTGAGTCTTTGGACTCACAAATAAATACCTCGAAAAGCCGACAAACATCTGTCTAGAACTTTTCTAGTAACCAGAGGGTATCGTAAACGACCCGTGTTTAGACCTCTTTCGTGAAAGTGACCGACCGCCGGCGCCGCTCGATTTCGTCATAAATCTCAGCCGTACCCCCCACGATAATTGACAAGTCTGTCATACAGCCCTACCATTTAAAACCTTTATTCTCTTCGTTTTAAAAATAGTTTCGCATGGTTTTTCTCTCTTCTCGTTTTACAATGGTCCAGTGACTAATAAATGAGTGTTGTGTTATGAGTTTGTTCGAGCTCAAAAAAACGTGGTTCGAAATTGTTTAACGTTTAACGAATGGTAAGTTATTCTAGTTTTTATGTTGGTCTTAACGTGTTAGGGGCCAAGAATACAACATTGTCTGTCCATTATAACATAGAACTGATATGTTGAATTCAGATCTCTAATTATTTAAAAACCAAAAAAATAAAGCAGCAGTCAAAGTGGCATGTACGCGTAACCTAATATATATTTTTTTTACATTAAAAGATCGCCGTCTTCCTCGTCGCACTTACGACATTTGCATATGTTATCTTTGTTAAACTCACGGAAGGAATATAATGAACCGGTCACCCGTCCAAGTGCTGACCGCTGCCCGCGTGGCTTACCTTCGGTGATCGAACGACAACCTTTACCGTTTGACGAGTTTTTATTCTGCAATTGTTTACAATTAATCGACAAAAAAAATTGTTTTCTTAATTATCTAGTACTTAAAGCTATGAATCTACATTATACGGGTCTGTGCATGTTTCCGAATACCTGCACGAAAAACAAATCGGTTCGGTGGTTGCTATGGATTTCAAAAAAAAACAAAAAGTGTTGGGGGGCAACGGCACGCGGTGTTCCCAAGCGGTCACCCATCCAAGTACTGACCGCGCCC
The DNA here is from genome assembly GCF_963966145.1 of Tenebrio molitor. Classification (NCBI taxonomy): domain Eukaryota; kingdom Metazoa; phylum Arthropoda; class Insecta; order Coleoptera; family Tenebrionidae; genus Tenebrio; species Tenebrio molitor. The sequence continues at coordinate 14,711 of NW_027184259.1, read as the reverse complement.
GACGTTGCTTAACTTCGGTGATCGGACGAGAACCGGTGCTTTTCAACGTGGTATGGCCGTTGCCGTGGTGTTTAGGTGTGATCGTTGGTGTAAAATATATTGCTTTTAACATTCCGATGCACGAATATGAACATCAAAACGCGATGCGTTTCGTTTCCGTATGCACTTACCCTCTGACGACCGACGTCGGACCGAACTAACGGGAAATCCCACAACAACCACCACGTCACGCTCTAACGACAAGAGAGACTACTAGACGGACTGGCGATCTCCCGCGTCGCACATTTTTCGACCGCCGGCGGCGGTGGAAAATCCAGAATTTCACCCCACCTACCGCGCTGCTTGCTCCGACGACGACGAGATTCCCACATTTGGATCGACCGAAATATGTAAGTAATATCAGGAAGTTCCGATTTTCGAGAGGAGACCTGTGTTTCTATTTACCTATCTATAATAATTATCGTTATAATCATCATATCATTATTATTATTATTAACATTATTATTTATTACCATTATTATTATTATTATTATTATTTATCGTCCCTCGGATTCGGCGATCTTCGAAAATCCAAGTTGGACCGTTAGACATTCGAACGCGGTGTGCGTGGCTGACGAGTTGTTATTTTTGGCGTTTTTTCTTCGATCTTCACCCCGACTTCGGACGACGCAGGTCGGACACGAAATTACGAAGAGAGAAAGACGGAAGAAAGGAAGAAAACCTGAAGATCCGTCGAAGAAAATATCGGAAAACTCGTAGGTGCGGCATCGGTCGGACGATGAAGACCGTCTCCTTTCGGATGATCCTCTCGACGGACTTTCGGCCGTCCCGAAGGGTCCGGACGGCAACGGGACCCGTCGTCGACTCGTCCCGTTTCAACTTCCGCCGAAAACGATCGACCTGAACGTCGGAGAGGCGGTTCGCGGCATCCTGTTGTCGGAATTGCCTCGGTTCGAACACCAGGTCCTTTCTGTGCTTCGACCGTTTCGGAAGCGTTTGGCGACGCGAAGATGTCGTAAAATCGAGAAGGTGGCGCGGTATTCCGGGAAGAGATGGACCAATATTTCGGCGAACGAAATATGGATTCCCGGAATCGACGCGTCTACCCCGCACCGCCGACGTAAACCGTCGGTCCCGAATCGAAACCGTGACGACCCGGATTTAGGGCTGGTGGTTGGAGGGGCGTGTACCTGATTCGAAACCCACCGACGTTCCGAGACGAACTTCGCTATCTCCAGGGAAACTTCGGAAACCGAGTTCGGCCAGCTTGATCACACGGTGGCGATGGTGATCGAGGAAAGAGGACGATGCCATCACGCGGGCAACGATTCCGAGGCCTGCAATTTCTTCGACGGCGGACGCGGTGCGCGTTCAGTCTTCCGTCGCAGTGGCGACTATTTTATAAAGACTTAGAAAATTTTTTTGTTCAATTCTCGTTCACGAGGTGCTCGAAGTGTACGTGTGTGAGCAAGTGTTTTTTCAATAATTATTATTAACTTTTAACGTTTTAACGTGAAAGATGGCCGACGTCGAAAATCAAACAGCATCATCGGTCACCACCGGTTCCGCTGCCACCCCTCAATCCCACGCGAAGAAAGAGAAAAAAGCGAAAAATCCCAGGGCGAAACCGTCCCATCCTCCGACATCCGAGATGGTAAACAACGCCATCAAGGGACTCAAGGAACGCGGAGGATCGTCTCTTCAGGCCATCAAGAAGTTCGTCGCCGCAAATTACAAAGTCGACGCCGAAAAGGTCGCCCCTTTCATCAAGAAATATCTGAAAGGCGCCGTGGCGTCGGGATCTCTGGTTCAGACGAAAGGTAAGGGCGCGTCGGGTTCGTTCAAGCTCGCCTCGTCCACCTCCGGTGGTGCCAAAGTCGCCTCCGCCTCCGACAAGAGGAAACCCGCTTCGTCCGCCGCATCCAAGACGAAAAAATCATCCGCCAAACGTACCGCCGTCGCGACGACTTCCGACAAGGCTTCCTCGAAGACAGCCAAAAAACAAGCCTCCCCCAAAGCGAAGAAGACTGCTGCCGAAAAGAAGAGCGCCGTCGCTGCCTCCGCCGCCGCAGCGAAAGCCAAGAAATCGGCCGCCTCCTCGGCAGAAAAGAAAACTAGAGCCGCCCCGAAACCCCGATCGCCTTCCAAAGCGAAGAAATCTAACAAGGCTGGTCCGACTAAAAAACCCAAAGCACCCAAACCCAAGACAGCCAAAGCCATTCCTGTCAAGGTGAAAAAGGCCGCTTCGCCGAAGAGGAAAAAGTGAGAAACGTGGATGGATACTCGACTCATGTTCGTTCGGCTGTGCCTCGTTCCGACGTCATCATCGTACTACCGGCAACGGGGCACGCACAAATGGCCCTTTTCAGGGCCACACGATAATCTACGACGAAAAAAAGAAATAAAACTATCCTTACGGCGAAACCAAATAAAATAGATAGCATCAGCTGGCAGGTAGGTGATGACAGGATGCAATAAAATTTTACGAACGACCGCAACCCAACCCGAATCGAGAGGACCGACCGATTATTGACATTTTTATTTTATTCATTTCCGGTTGAAGGGCGATATATTTTTTTTTTTGCCTGTAAAGTTTGAGGTTCTGAAAAGAACCGATTTTTTTGTTATAAAATTCGTGTTTCGTGTTGTTCTTCCGAAACACGATGTGGAAAAATTTAAGCGCGTTCACCCCGAATACGTCTGGCAAGTTGGATGTCCTTTGGCATGATGGTTACACGTTTGGCGTGGATGGCGCACAAATTCGTGTCCTCGAACAGACCGACCAAGTAAGCTTCGCTCGCTTCCTGGAGGGCCATCACGGCGGAGCTTTGGAAGCGCAAATCGGTTTTGAAATCCTGAGCGATCTCCCTCACCAAACGTTGAAAGGGAAGCTTGCGGATGAGCAACTCGGTACTTTTCTGGTAACGACGGATCTCACGCAGAGCCACGGTACCAGGTCTGTAACGGTGGGGCTTCTTGACGCCGCCAGTGGCGGGAGCGCTTTTCCTGGCCGCTTTGGTAGCCAGTTGTTTCCTGGGGGCTTTTCCTCCGGTGGACTTGCGTGCGGTCTGCTTGGTCCTGGCCATTTCGAATGAAACGAATGAAAAACAAAACTGACAATTATTAAAATCGACTCTGACGATCGTTAGACGTGCACGCGTCGAAAGGTAAACGGGTACTAAAAATTCCGCCATATTAAATTGTACTTTTATACGTGAACAAAGTCAACGGCTGACTTCGTCGATTGGTCGATGGTGAACCGTTGAATCTATATAAGGCTCCGTTAGTTGAAATTTTGCGGTAGTTGACTTCCTAGGGACGAGGTGTGCAGGTATTTTGTGTCAGTTGAAATAATCTGAAAAGATGACCGGTCGCGGTAAAGGAGGCAAAGGATTGGGAAAAGGAGGAGCGAAGCGTCATCGCAAAGTCCTGCGTGACAACATCCAGGGCATCACGAAACCCGCTATCAGAAGATTGGCTCGTCGTGGCGGCGTGAAACGTATTTCCGGTTTGATCTACGAAGAAACTCGCGGAGTCCTGAAAGTGTTCTTGGAAAATGTCATCCGAGATGCCGTCACCTACAAGGAACACGCCAAACGTAAAACCGTGACAGCGATGGACGTCGTCTACGCTTTGAAACGTCAAGGACGCACCCTCTACGGTTTCGGAGGTTAATTTCCTGGCGCTCTTCACCGTTCGAGAAAACCAGAATAAAATACGAAATACAAAATCGGTTCTTTTCAGAACCACAAAATAAAAATAAGAGGAAAAAAAAGAAACATGATGTTCTTTCGAGAAACAACGGACAATTATTACTAACTGACTACCTGATAAATGTACCAAGATCGTAAACACCCCTTGCTTTCCTTTTGGCATTGCAGTCGTAAATGATAATAATACAAAAAGAAAAGATGCATCGGTCATTTTACGAAAAAAAAAAGCTATAGTGGCCCTGAGAAGGGCCGATATTTTGAGTTTTCGCCACGGAGATGGATCGATCGTTCGTTTAAGGTTTCTTCTCGGTTTTTTTGGGTAAAAGTACGGCCTGAATGTTGGGTAAGACACCGCCTTGGGCGATCGTAACTCCGGACAGGAGTTTGTTCAATTCCTCGTCGTTTCTGATGGCCAGCTGCAGATGACGCGGTATAATACGTGTCTTCTTGTTGTCACGGGCAGCGTTTCCTGCCAATTCTAGAACTTCGGCGGCTAAGTACTCCATGACGGCGGCCAAATAGACGGGAGCTCCTGCACCGACGCGTTCCGCGTAATTTCCTTTTCTGAGAAGACGATGTATCCTACCCACCGGAAACTGGAGACCGGCACGGCTCGAACGGGATTTCGCTTTTCCCTTCACTTTACCTCCTTTACCGCGACCTGACATTTTAAGTTCGTTCGTTAGACACCACGAGAAGTAATAAAACTGACGGACGGGACTCGTCGATTGTAAAAGCTGGTAGCTGTGCTTCGAATTTATAGCCTCCGTGATAGGAGAATAGGACGTGACGATTGGTGGGAGCCCGTTTTCAGGTGGGGTTCTGGTGAACACACTACCTATCAGAAAGGTGGTGGTGCAAAGTTAACGCACGCACACGAGTCAGAGCAGTTCGCGAGTTTGTTGAATCGAATTGAATTGAAAAATGCCGCCGAAGACAAGTGGTAAGGCAGCCAAGAAGGCCGGGAAAGCTCAGAAGAACATTTCCAAGAGCGACAAAAAAAAGAAGCGCAGGAGGAAGGAGAGCTATGCCATCTACATCTACAAGGTGTTGAAACAAGTCCATCCCGACACCGGTATCTCTAGTAAGGCTATGAGCATAATGAACAGTTTCGTGAACGACATCTTCGAACGTATCGCCGCTGAAGCTTCCCGTCTGGCACACTACAACAAACGTTCGACGATCACCAGCAGAGAAATTCAAACTGCCGTGCGTCTGTTGTTGCCCGGTGAGTTGGCCAAGCACGCCGTCTCCGAAGGTACCAAAGCCGTCACCAAGTACACCAGTTCGAAATAGATGTTTTTCGTTTTCGACACATTTATAAACGGTTCTTTTCAGAACCACAAAAACTCTCGAACAAAAAAGAAAAAGACGTGAAACAGCGATTTTTAATTAACTTTTATTATGTCATTATTATTATTATTAGGTTTCATGCATTATCGGTATTTTGCACCCATGCCTATCCAACTTGTAGTTATGTGGTTATTGTATTCGAAATAATTTAGTTGATTGAGGTTATGTTATGAATAAATTTCTATTTTGCCAGAATACAACTCTTCGGAAGAAGAAATCAAATAAACAATCGTACATCTGCTGAACAACCTAGTTGATGGTTGATGGATTTGCATTACCCAGCATATAGCCTAAATGTTCATCTTTAGTGAAATTAAAATTACTTAGCTTTTTTAAGAAAGAAAAAATTAGAACGAATTCTCATCGAAAAAACCGCGATTCCTACAAATGATACAGATGGTTTTGTAGTCGCGTATGTTATTGAATACAATGAGCCGACATTTTTCCGACTCTTTGTTTCATCGAAAACGTTGTTGACATTAGCAAGGAACGTTAAGGATTCCCTGAAACAGACAATTTCACTGTTTTGGAATAGCAGTATGTGCAAATGAGAGGACAGAAGACTTTGAAAAAAGGAGTGAACAAAACTGTACTTTAGTACAGAATGTTATGTTTATTTTAATTTCAATTGTTCCTGTTTTAATGAGATTTTTTATGTTCCTAAATCATTTTCTATTTTTTTTTTCATTAGAGAAGAGTTATTGTCGAGTTATTATCTCTACCTAGCATAAAAATTAAAATACTTTGCAACATTACGTTATTATACATTGCATATCTGACATAAAATACTTGCAAAAATTACTTAGCTAATTAATATTACGCATGACAACTCACATTATTTACTTTGCAAAACATTATAGAATACATAACAGATAATTGTGACCCTGTGTATTGTTCATTGGAATTAAAATAAAAAAAACGTGATTTCGTCAATCGCCGTTATTTGCGACTTCAGGCAACTGTCGCTAAGAGCTATTTTTGTTTCTCCGTTCAATTTCCCGATAAAATCGTCGACTTAGTTATTAACTAAGTTCTTCAGTTAGGTGGTATCAACAATACCACAATAGCCATGTTGCCGGAGTTTTTTGATAAAAGACTTGCTAGTTGGAATACAGAAAATATTTACCAAACACCTATTCACGATAATAAACCGGGGCACTATTGTGGGTTTTCGGTTGGTTTTATATTATATTAGGTACTCACCCTTCGTAACGTGTCTCCACGAAAAAACGTCACTTTCACACTAACCACCTTTCGTTTTAACTCTCGCGACGATAACTGAAATGTTGACGCGCGCCGGACAGATTCACGGACATACAACCACCCACCCACCCCGCGCCCCGGTTTCCGTCTGGACTGGTTCTGTCGTCCGAGTGAGTGCCAAAAATTAGCGTTCGTCTATTAAATGATTGTCGGATGATGATTATTGACGGACACTTTTATCGCACCCGATCACACTTTAGTTACTACCTACGTTTAGTATCGACGACGCATCGTTTCGATTATTGAAATTCGAATTGAATTTTTTTTTTTTCTAGTTTTCGACGTAGATTCGCGTGACACAAATATTATGAGCCTTTTTGGATCGATTTCGTGTGCATCACGCCATTTCTACGGGCGAACGTGAATGTGTGATGTTGACGTGATGGAAGCAACGTTTAGGCAATCCGCATTACGTATTACTATCAATTATATTTTAAACGAATGAAAACTTCAATTCAGAAGTGTGATAATCCCGATCCATTCAAGTTTTGTTAATTTTAGATTAAAAATGCGTGAGTATTGTACTATTGCTAACGATGCCAAAACATCGCATATTCAATGTAAAAAGAACAAGAGCAACGGGCCATTAAGTTAATTTAAAAATAACTCGTACCGGATAAGTCGAATACGTATCCAGGGAAAATTTATTAATTTTAAAATTGACCGGCGGAAACAGGTTCTCGCCTCCCACCACTTTTGTGTAGCGGCCGCCAAATCAATTTTGTTTTTATATAATTGATTCAAAAAATTGAAATTCACGCATAGTTATCTGTGCCTGAAGTGGGTCATTTTCATTGCATTGTTAGTAAGATCGAAACCATAGAAACCATACAAAACGCATACGACTATTTCTGTTTTTCATTTCACGCACTGTTTTTTATTAGTTACCTAGCAACATGGTCACTGCATTGAAACTTCAGAGTTCCTTCAAAAATTTGAATTTTTAATTTCAATTTTTTGAATCAATGATTTAATATAAAAATAACTATTGTGGAAAACAGCAAAAAATAAAATAATACCACTAATTGGCGGCTGGTCAGGATAGACCTAACGTTCGAAATTTAGAAAAATATTTTTTTTATTTTAATACTGTTACTTTTCTAATGAAGTGCGAAATAAGTTGTGCCCCATAGCTATCTTTTTTATTTTTCACTACGACAATTACAAAGTGTTGATATTCACAACTTTTCGTGAGCACTTCGATAGAAATGAACAAGAACGCAGGAAAATTCCACACCGAATATTAATATTCTGTCTTGGCCCATGTTTACTTTTATCTACCGCAAAACAAAATGTTCGGATTTGTCAGGGGTATTCTGATTTAAAAAAAGAAGAACATTTGACGAATATTTTAAGTCTCAAACGTTTGGAAAATAATGCAACAACAATTCATAGACTACAAAAAAGCCTATGATTCAGTACCACATTCATGGTTAATTAAAATTCTTAAAATTTATAAAATTAATATTAAATTAAATCACCTTCTTTATATGGATGACATAAAACTTAACAATAACTGAAAATCAATCAATATGTCGTGGTCATTACGAAAATTTAGAATATATAACTAAAGAAGGAGAAATCATTAAAAATTTAAATAAAGGAGAATTTTATAAATATTTAGGTATTAATCAATCAAATCAAATTAAATCTATTCTTTTGGTGTTATAAAATGGTCCAAAACTAATTTAAAGAATATAAATATTCAAACTAGAGTTCTCTTTACAAAATTTTGTAAACATCACCCCAAATCTGCTGTTGAAAGATTTAATTTACCACGCGAAAATGGTGGTAGGGGTTTTTCAAATCTAGAAATTCTACAACACAATCAAATTGCTTCACTAAAAAATTATTTTCTCAATAGAGCTCGTGATATGACACATATAGCAAATATAAAACAAAAGTCTTTACATGGGAGATATTTTAAAGAGCTGAGGGTTTTATATTTGCAATACAAGATCTTGCACCGTTTTGGCTCACAGCGAATATAAAAAACGTCATGATATATTCGCAAAAATTATACACATGAATTTAGCAGTTAAATTCAATTTATTAAAGGATACACAACCACATTACATTTATAAACCAGAAAGTTGTTTAGAAAATGACAATTACAAATTATATTTTGATCGCACAGTTTTAACTGACATTCACATTCAGCATAACAGACCAGACATTATTATTTTAAATAAACAACAAAAGCAAGCATATCTTTTAGATATAGCTGTTCCAAATTCACACAATATAACACAGACATATAATACAAAAATTAATAAATATATTATTATAATTTCAGCAACAGGAATAGTACCGCAATCTCTTTTTAAAAATTTAAAAATTTTGGACTTAGAGAACACATAAAACACAAAAAAGTCAAAATGTGGAGGCGAGACGCCGGTAATTATGTTGATAAGCACTGCACTACTGCCGCCGGGTGGAGGTGGGATACGAAAAGAAGATGCTCTCACTGCTCTCACTCACAATAAGTTCGGAAAAACCGAATTTTATTATCGTATTTAATTGACGTCACAGTTACTTTGGCGAAACAGGAGCTCGCTTTTCGAAGGCATGATGAAAAAGACAGACGAATCAATTTGATATATAAAACCTAACAGGAACGGCTGGTCCATGAGGTCATTTGGGTAATGACCCCCTAAAAAATAAAGGTTTTACCCAACACCAGCCGCGACTGCAATGTACACAAGACTATGACTGCTACATATTATGTTATTTCAACCAAATCAGAAGTACAATAATTTTGAAAAGTAAGTGCAATGTATACTTCTAAATCTATCTAAATTTATTAATATGTAATTTTTTTCAAAACTATCGATCTTTCTTTGAAACATTTTCAATTCACAATTCACTGTTGGAAGCGCTGTACTTTTTAGTATAAATACGTATACGAAAAATTAAAATAATAGTTGAATTAACACATCGTTAAATGTTACGAGGAACATAGTTTTTTGGATTACACAGCAAAATCTTGGAATTTCAGTCCGATATTACTCCATTGAGTCTTTGGACTCACAAATAAATACCTCGAAAAGCCGACAAACATCTGTCTAGAACTTTTCTAGTAACCAGAGGGTATCGTAAACGACCCGTGTTTAGACCTCTTTCGTGAAAGTGACCGACCGCCGGCGCCGCTCGATTTCGTCATAAATCTCAGCCGTACCCCCCACGATAATTGACAAGTCTGTCATACAGCCCTACCATTTAAAACCTTTATTCTCTTCGTTTTAAAAATAGTTTCGCATGGTTTTTCTCTCTTCTCGTTTTACAATGGTCCAGTGACTAATAAATGAGTGTTGTGTTATGAGTTTGTTCGAGCTCAAAAAAACGTGGTTCGAAATTGTTTAACGTTTAACGAATGGTAAGTTATTCTAGTTTTTATGTTGGTCTTAACGTGTTAGGGGCCAAGAATACAACATTGTCTGTCCATTATAACATAGAACTGATATGTTGAATTCAGATCTCTAATTATTTAAAAACCAAAAAAATAAAGCAGCAGTCAAAGTGGCATGTACGCGTAACCTAATATATATTTTTTTTACATTAAAAGATCGCCGTCTTCCTCGTCGCACTTACGACATTTGCATATGTTATCTTTGTTAAACTCACGGAAGGAATATAATGAACCGGTCACCCGTCCAAGTGCTGACCGCTGCCCGCGTGGCTTACCTTCGGTGATCGAACGACAACCTTTACCGTTTGACGAGTTTTTATTCTGCAATTGTTTACAATTAATCGACAAAAAAAATTGTTTTCTTAATTATCTAGTACTTAAAGCTATGAATCTACATTATACGGGTCTGTGCATGTTTCCGAATACCTGCACGAAAAACAAATCGGTTCGGTGGTTGCTATGGATTTCAAAAAAAAACAAAAAGTGTTGGGGGGCAACGGCACGCGGTGTTCCCAAGCGGTCACCCATCCAAGTACTGACCGCGCCCGACGTTGCTTAACTTCGGTGATCGGACGAGAACCGGTGCTTTTCAACGTGGTATGGCCGTTGCCGTGGTGTTTAGGTGTGATCGTTGGTGTAAAATATATTGCTTTTAACATTCCGATGCACGAATATGAACATCAAAACGCGATGCGTTTCGTTTCCGTATGCACTTACCCTCTGACGACCGACGTCGGACCGAACTAACGGGAAATCCCACAACAACCACCACGTCACGCTCTAACGACAAGAGAGACTACTAGACGGACTGGCGATCTCCCGCGTCGCACATTTTTCGACCGCCGGCGGCGGTGGAAAATCCAGAATTTCACCCCACCTACCGCGCTGCTTGCTCCGACGACGACGAGATTCCCACATTTGGATCGACCGAAATATGTAAGTAATATCAGGAAGTTCCGATTTTCGAGAGGAGACCTGTGTTTCTATTTACCTATCTATAATAATTATCGTTATAATCATCATATCATTATTATTATTATTAACATTATTATTTATTACCATTATTATTATTATTATTATTATTTATCGTCCCTCGGATTCGGCGATCTTCGAAAATCCAAGTTGGACCGTTAGACATTCGAACGCGGTGTGCGTGGCTGACGAGTTGTTATTTTTGGCGTTTTTTCTTCGATCTTCACCCCGACTTCGGACGACGCAGGTCGGACACGAAATTACGAAGAGAGAAAGACGGAAGAAAGGAAGAAAACCTGAAGATCCGTCGAAGAAAATATCGGAAAACTCGTAGGTGCGGCATCGGTCGGACGATGAAGACCGTCTCCTTTCGGATGATCCTCTCGACGGACTTTCGGCCGTCCCGAAGGGTCCGGACGGCAACGGGACCCGTCGTCGACTCGTCCCGTTTCAACTTCCGCCGAAAACGATCGACCTGAACGTCGGAGAGGCGGTTCGCGGCATCCTGTTGTCGGAATTGCCTCGGTTCGAACACCAGGTCCTTTCTGTGCTTCGACCGTTTCGGAAGCGTTTGGCGACGCGAAGATGTCGTAAAATCGAGAAGGTGGCGCGGTATTCCGGGAAGAGATGGACCAATATTTCGGCGAACGAAATATGGATTCCCGGAATCGACGCGTCTACCCCGCACCGCCGACGTAAACCGTCGGTCCCGAATCGAAACCGTGACGACCCGGATTTAGGGCTGGTGGTTGGAGGGGCGTGTACCTGATTCGAAACCCACCGACGTTCCGAGACGAACTTCGCTATCTCCAGGGAAACTTCGGAAACCGAGTTCGGCCAGCTTGATCACACGGTGGCGATGGTGATCGAGGAAAGAGGACGATGCCATCACGCGGGCAACGATTCCGAGGCCTGCAATTTCTTCGACGGCGGACGCGGTGCGCGTTCAGTCTTCCGTCCGCAGTGGCGACTATTTTATAAAGACTTAGAAAATTTTTTTGTTCAATTCTCGTTCACGAGGTGCTCGAAGTGTACGTGTGTGAGCAAGTGTTTTTTCAATAATTATTATTAACTTTTAACGTTTTAACGTGAAAGATGGCCGACGTCGAAAATCAAACAGCATCATCGGTCACCACCGGTTCCGCTGCCACCCCTCAATCCCACGCGAAGAAAGAGAAAAAAGCGAAAAATCCCAGGGCGAAACCGTCCCATCCTCCGACATCCGAGATGGTAAACAACGCCATCAAGGGACTCAAGGAACGCGGAGGATCGTCTCTTCAGGCCATCAAGAAGTTCGTCGCCGCAAATTACAAAGTCGACGCCGAAAAGGTCGCCCCTTTCATCAAGAAATATCTGAAAGGCGCCGTGGCGTCGGGATCTCTGGTTCAGACGAAAGGTAAGGCGCGTCGGGTTCGTTCAAGCTCGCCTCGTCCACCTCCGGTGGTGCCAAAGTCGCCTCCGCCTCCGACAAGAGGAAACCCGCTTCGTCCGCCGCATCCAAGACGAAAAAATCATCCGCCAAACGTACCGCCGTCGCGACGACTTCCGACAAGGCTTCCTCGAAGACAGCCAAAAAACAAGCCTCCCCCAAAGCGAAGAAGACTGCTGCCGAAAAGAAGAGCGCCGTCGCTGCCTCCGCCGCCGCAGCGAAAGCCAAGAAATCGGCCGCCTCCTCGGCAGAAAAGAAAACTAGAGCCGCCCCCGAAACCCCGATCGCCTTCCAAAGCGAAGAAATCTAACAAGGCTGGTCCGACTAAAAAACCCAAAGCACCCAAACCCAAGACAGCCAAAGCCATTCCTGTCAAGGTGAAAAAGGCCGCTTCGCCGAAGAGGAAAAAGTGAGAAACGTGGATGGAATACTCGACTCATGTTCGTTCGGCTGTGCCTCGTTCCGACGTCATCATCGTACTACCGGCAACGGGGCACGCACAAATGGCCCTTTTCAGGGCCACACGATAATCTACGACGAAAAAAAGAAATAAAACTATCCTTACGGCGAAACCAAATAAAATAGATAGCATCAGCTGGCAGGTAGGTGATGACAGGATGCAATAAAATTTTACGAACGACCGCAACCCAACCCGAATCGAGAGGACCGACCGATTATTGACATTTTTATTTTATTCATTTCCGGTTGAAGGGCGATATATTTTTTTTTTTGCCTGTAAAGTTTGAGGTTCTGAAAGAACCGATTTTTTGTTATAAAATTCGTGTTTCGTGTTGTTCTTCCGAAACACGATGTGGAAAAATTTAAGCGCGTTCACCCCGAATACGTCTGGCAAGTTGGATGTCCTTTGGCATGATGGTTACACGTTTGGCGTGGATGGCGCACAAATTCGTGTCCTCGAACAGACCGACCAAGTAAGCTTCGCTCGCTTCCTGGAGGGCCATCACGGCGGAGCTTTGGAAGCGCAAATCGGTTTTGAAATCCTGAGCGATCTCCCTCACCAAACGTTGAAAGGGAAGCTTGCGGATGAGCAACTCGGTACTTTTCTGGTAACGACGGATCTCACGCAGAGCCACGGTACCAGGTCTGTAACGGTGGGGCTTCTTGACGCCGCCAGTGGCGGGAGCGCTTTTCCTGGCCGCTTTGGTAGCCAGTTGTTTCCTGGGGGCTTTTTCCTCCGGTGGACTTGCGTGCGGTCTGCTTGGTCCTGGCCATTTCGAATGAAACGAATGAAAAACAAAACTGACAATTATTAAAATCGACTCTGACGATCGTTAGACGTGCACGCGTCGAAAGGTAAACGGTACTAAAAATTCCGCCCATATTAAATTGTACTTTTATACGTGAACAAAGTCAACGGCTGACTTCGTCGATTGGTCGATGGTGAACCGTTGAATCTATATAAGGCTCCGTTAGTTGAAATTTTGCGGTAGTTGACTTCCTAGGGACGAGGTGTGCAGGTATTTTGTGTCAGTTGAAATAATCTGAAAAGATGACCGGTCGCGGTAAAGGAGGCAAAGGATTGGGAAAAGGAGGAGCGAAGCGTCATCGCAAAGTCCTGCGTGACAACATCCAGGGCATCACGAAACCCGCTATCAGAAGATTGGCTCGTCGTGGCGGCGTGAAACGTATTTCCGGTTTGATCTACGAAGAAACTCGCGGAGTCCTGAAAGTGTTCTTGGAAAATGTCATCCGAGATGCCGTCACCTACACGGAACACGCCAAACGTAAAACCGTGACAGCGATGGACGTCGTCTACGCTTTGAAACGTCAAGGACGCACCCTCTACGGTTTCGGAGGTTAATTTCCTGGCGCTCTTCACCGTTCGAGAAAACCAGAATAAAATACGAAATACAAAATCGGTTCTTTTCAGAACCACAAAATAAAAATAAGAGGAAAAAAAAGAAACATGATGTTCTTTCGAGAAACAACGGACAATTATTACTAACTGACTACCTGATAAATGTACCAAGATCGTAAACACCCCTTGCTTTCCTTTTGGCATTGCAGTCGTAAATGATAATAATACAAAAAGAAAAGATGCATCGGTCATTTTACGAAAAAAAAAAGCTATAGTGGCCCTGAGAAGGGCCGATATTTTGAGTTTTCGCCACGGAGATGGATCGATCGTTCGTTTAAGGTTTCTTCTCGGTTTTTTTGGGTAAAAGTACGGCCTGAATGTTGGGTAAGACACCGCCTTGGGCGATCGTAACTCCGGACAGGAGTTTGTTCAATTCCTCGTCGTTTCTGATGGCCAGCTGCAGATGACGCGGTATAATACGTGTCTTCTTGTTGTCACGGGCAGCGTTTCCTGCCAATTCTAGAACTTCGGCGGCTAAGTACTCCATGACGGCGGCCAAATAGACGGGAGCTCCTGCACCGACGCGTTCCGCGTAATTTCCTTTTCTGAGAAGACGATGTATCCTACCCACCGGAAACTGGAGACCGGCACGGCTCGAACGGGATTTCGCTTTTCCCTTCACTTTACCTCCTTTACCGCGACCTGACATTTTAAGTTCGTTCGTTAGACACCACGAGAAGTAATAAAACTGAC
>NW_027184258.1:0-16105 GCF_963966145.1 Tenebrio molitor | reverse complement strand
GTGTTTTTTGGCTACCTCTTTGGGTAGGCAATTTTTTACTAGTGTTTTGCAGTAAATTATCGGAGTGAGTTCAAAATCATTATCAGCTTCGGGATGAAGTTGACAAAGTGCTGGACCGCTTCCAGTCCATTTTTTGCGGTACCTAAAGCGGTGACCGTTTCGTTGAGGGCGGCACTCAGGCCGTCGAATTTTCCAGTTGATGCGGAAGTCGCGGATGACGCGGGATTTGCGGACGTCGCGGCTTGTGCGAACGATTTGCTGGCTTTGATTGCCGTTGAACTGGGCGCGATTTTCGTTGTCGCGGTTTTGTCTTCGGTTCGCACCGAATCTACCTTATGTGTTGTTTCCGAGTTCGGTTTCGATTTTTGTGGGCGGGGCCTCGGTGTCGCCGTTTTCGGACGTGGAAATTTGCAGCAGCCGCGGTAGCTAGCTGTGTGATCTCCTCCGCAATTGGCGCAATTTGCTGGGGTTTCTTTCGTCTTTTCACACGATTTGGACGGGTGGTCTTTGCCACATTTTACGCAACGCGGCGCGGCGCGGCAGTTTCTCTGCGAGTGATGGAACCACTGACAGTTGTGGCACTGGCTCACCCAGCCGCTTCTTCGTGGTTTCTCAACGTTCACGGTGAGATAACACACGGTTTGGAGATCGAAGATTTTCTTCTCCGAGGGGGAAGCTCCACAAGGACAAGTGGCAGCTCTTTCTTTGAAATGAGACGACGCATTCGGTGTACGGCGATCGGGTGAAAGCCCTGGGGCTTGGAGATCTTCGGTGATCTCCTCGACAGAGATTTCTCTGGGTACCGGTTTCAGTACCACACGGATTGATTTCTCGCTCTCTAAAGTGAACGTGTGGAACGGCACACGGTGCTTCTCTAGTAGACGGGTCGCGGCGCGGAAATGGTCAACTCCCGACAAGGTGACTCGGATTCCTTCGGCGCATTGTTTCGCTTTCGTGAACTGGATTCGCGAATTGGACAGGAGTTTCGACACTTCTGTCCATCTTCCCGAGTCGCGGATGATCACCGGCGGAGTTCGGGGCCTCTTTACCGGTTCGGGGGCCCCAGCTTGGGGCTGGCGTTGGGGGGGTTTCAGCATTTCTGATGATTCTCTCCAGGATGGTCCTGCAGGGGAATCACCACTTACCTGCTCGTCGTCGTCGGAGTTCGGGATCGGGCTGGACCGGTCCTTTCGCTTCCGTTTGATCGGGACTCTTGCGAATCCCTCCTCGTCGGGTGGGGTTTCCAGCGCTGGGGGCTCAGGGGAGGGTACTTGCTCCTCGGTCTGGGCCTCCATTGCGGTGTCTTCTTCTTCTTCCTCGTTCTGGGAAGGGTGTGCGATTTTCGAAATCATCTCTGCTTGGGCTTGAGAGACGGCGATCCCTCCTTTTTCAAGCGTGATCTCAATCGCTTGCGCGAGGACGCGAAGTTCCTCCGCTGCGATTCCTTTGAGGTCTGTGACCCACTGCTCCGTGGATTTCTTGGCTTTCTTCTTTTTTCCCATCGCTAGCTGTGTGGGAAGTTTTCACTGACAGCACCGATAAACGGCGTATTTCCGATTGACAACACCGAACAGAAAACGGTCACCACCAATTTCACATCTGAGCTGTGCTCAGCGCGGACGGACGACTAAACTCTCACAGGCTCAATCGACTGCACCACACAAACAACACAGAAACATACATCCGTCTCTCACCAATGCAAGATTCGGACTGTGCGTGTTGTAAAAGCTGGTAGCTGTGCTTCGAATTTATAGCCTCCGTGATAGGAGAATAGGACGTGACGATTGGTGGGAGCCCGTTTTCAGGTGGGGTTCTGGTGAACACACTACCTATCAGAAAGGTGGTGGTGCAAAGTTAACGCACGCACACGAGTCAGAGCAGTTCGCGAGTTTGTTGAATCGAATTGAATTGAAAAATGCCGCCGAAGACAAGTGGTAAGGCAGCCAAGAAGGCCGGGAAAGCTCAGAAGAACATTTTCCAAGAGCGACAAAAAAAAGAAGCGCAGGAGGAAGGAGAGCTATGCCATCTACATCTACAAGGTGTTGAAACAAGTCCATCCCGACACCGGTATCTCTAGTAAGGCTATGAGCATAATGAACAGTTTCGTGAACGACATCTTCGAACGTATCGCCGCTGAAGCTTCCCGTCTGGCACACTACAACAAACGTTCGACGATCACCAGCAGAGAAATTCAAACTGCCGTGCGTCTGTTGTTGCCCGGTGAGTTGGCCAAGCACGCCGTCTCCGAAGGTACCAAAGCCGTCACCAAGTACACCAGTTCGAAATAGATGTTTTTCGTTTTCGACACATTTATAAACGGTTCTTTTCAGAACCACAAAAACTCTCGAACAAAAAAGAAAAAGACGTGAAACAGCGATTTTTAATTAACTTTTTATTATGTCATTATTATTATTATTAGGTTTCATGCATTATCGGTATTTTGCACCCATGCCTATCCAACTTGTAGTTATGTGGTTATTGTATTCGAAATAATTTAGTTGATTGAGGTTATGTTATGAATAAATTTCTATTTTGCCAGAATACAACTCTTCGGAAGAAGAAATCAAATAAACAATCGTACATCTGCTGAACAACCTAGTTGATGGTTGATGGATTTGCATTACCCAGCATATAGCCTAAATGTTCATCTTTAGTGAAATTAAAATTACTTAGCTTTTTAAGAAAGAAAAAATTAGAACGAATTCTCATCGAAAAAACCGCGATTCCTACAAATGATACAGATGGTTTTGTAGTCGCGTATGTTATTGAATACAATGAGCCGACATTTTTCCGACTCTTTGTTTCATCGAAAACGTTGTTGACATTAGCAAGGAACGTTAAGGATTCCCTGAAACAGACAATTTCACTGTTTTGGAATAGCAGTATGTGCAAATGAGAGGACAGAAGACTTTGAAAAAAGGAGTGAACAAAACTGTACTTTAGTACAGAATGTTATGTTTATTTTAATTTCAATTGTTCCTGTTTTAATGAGATTTTTTATGTTCCTAAATCATTTTCTATTTTTTTTTTCATTAGAGAAGAGTTATTGTCGAGTTATTATCTCTACCTAGCATAAAAATTAAAATACTTTGCAACATTACGTTATTATACATTGCATATCTGACATAAAATACTTGCAAAAATTACTTAGCTAATTAATATTACGCATGACAACTCACATTATTTACTTTGCAAAACATTATAGAATACATAACAGATAATTGTGACCCTGTGTATTGTTCATTGGAATTAAAATAAAAAAAACGTGATTTCGTCAATCGCCGTTATTTGCGACTTCAGGCAACTGTCGCTAAGAGCTATTTTGTTTCTCCGTTCAATTTCCCGATAAAATCGTCGACTTAGTTATTAACTAAGTTCTTCAGTTAGGTGGTATCAACAATACCACAATAGCCATGTTGCCGGAGTTTTTTGATAAAAGACTTGCTAGTTGGAATACAGAAAATATTTACCAAACACCTATTCACGATAATAAACCGGGGCACTATTGTGGGTTTTCGGTTGGTTTTATATTATATTAGGTACTCACCCTTCGTAACGTGTCTCCACGAAAAAACGTCACTTTCACACTAACCACCTTTCGTTTTAACTCTCGCGACGATAACTGAAATGTTGACGCGCGCCGGACAGATTCACGGACATACAACCACCCACCCACCCCGCGCCCCGGTTTCCGTCTGGACTGGTTCTGTCGTCCGAGTGAGTGCCAAAAATTAGCGTTCGTCTATTAAATGATTGTCGGATGATGATTATTGACGGACACTTTTATCGCACCCGATCACACTTTAGTTACTACCTACGTTTAGTATCGACGACGCATCGTTTCGATTATTGAAATTCGAATTGAATTTTTTTTTTTTCTAGTTTTCGACGTAGATTCGCGTGACACAAATATTATGAGCCTTTTTGGATCGATTTCGTGTGCATCACGCCATTTCTACGGGCGAACGTGAATGTGTGATGTTGACGTGATGGAAGCAACGTTTAGGCAATCCGCATTACGTATTACTATCAATTATATTTTAAACGAATGAAAACTTCAATTCAGAAGTGTGATAATCCCGATCCATTCAAGTTTTGTTAATTTTAGATTAAAAATGCGTGAGTATTGTACTATTGCTAACGATGCCAAAACATCGCATATTCAATGTAAAAAGAACAAGAGCAACGGGCCATTAAGTTAATTTAAAAATAACTCGTACCGGATAAGTCGAATACGTATCCAGGGAAAATTTATTAATTTTAAAATTGACCGGCGGAAACAGGTTCTCGCCTCCCACCACTTTTGTGTAGCGGCCGCCAAATCAATTTTGTTTTTATATAATTGATTCAAAAAATTGAAATTCACGCATAGTTATCTGTGCCTGAAGTGGGTCATTTTCATTGCATTGTTAGTAAGATCGAAACCATAGAAACCATACAAAACGCATACGACTATTTCTGTTTTTCATTTCACGCACTGTTTTTTATTAGTTACCTAGCAACATGGTCACTGCATTGAAACTTCAGAGTTCCTTCAAAAATTTGAATTTTTAATTTCAATTTTTTGAATCAATGATTTAATATAAAAATAACTATTGTGGGAAAACAGCAAAAAATAAAATAATACCACTAATTGGCGGCTGGTCAGGATAGACCTAACGTTCGAAATTTAGAAAAATATTTTTTTTATTTTAATACTGTTACTTTTCTAATGAAGTGCGAAATAAGTTGTGCCCCATAGCTATCTTTTTTATTTTTCACTACGACAATTACAAAGTGTTGATATTCACAACTTTTCGTGAGCACTTCGATAGAAATGAACAAGAACGCAGGAAAATTCCACACCGAATATTAATATTCTGTCTTGGCCCATGTTTACTTTTATCTACCGCAAAACAAAATGTTCGGATTTGTCAGGGGTATTCTGATTTAAAAAAAGAAGAACATTTGACGAATATTTTAAGTCTCAAACGTTTGGAAAATAATGCAACAACAATTCATAGACTACAAAAAAGCCTATGATTCAGTACCACATTCATGGTTAATTAAAATTCTTAAAATTTATAAAATTAATATTAAATTAAATCACCTTCTTTATATGGATGACATAAAACTTAACAATAACTGAAAATCAATCAATATGTCGTGGTCATTACGAAAATTTAGAATATATAACTAAAGAAGGAGAAATCATTAAAAATTTAAATAAAGGAGAATTTTATAAATATTTAGGTATTAATCAATCAAATCAAATTAAATCTATTCTTTTGGTGTTATAAAATGGTCCAAAACTAATTTAAAGAATATAAATATTCAAACTAGAGTTCTCTTTACAAAATTTTGTAAACATCACCCCAAATCTGCTGTTGAAAGATTTAATTTACCACGCGAAAATGGTGGTAGGGGTTTTTCAAATCTAGAAATTCTACAACACAATCAAATTGCTTCACTAAAAAATTATTTTCTCAATAGAGCTCGTGATATGACACTATAGCAAATATAAAACAAAAGTCTTTACATGGGAGATATTTTAAAGAGCTGAGGGTTTTATATTTGCAATACAAGATCTTGCACCGTTTTGGCTCACAGCGAATATAAAAAACGTCATGATATATTCGCAAAAATTATACACATGAATTTAGCAGTTAAATTCAATTTATTAAAGGATACACAACCACATTACATTTATAAACCAGAAAGTTGTTTAGAAAATGACAATTACAAATTATATTTTGATCGCACAGTTTTAACTGACATTCACATTCAGCATAACAGACCAGACATTATTATTTTAAATAAACAACAAAAGCAAGCATATCTTTTAGATATAGCTGTTCCAAATTCACACAATATAACACAGACATATAATACAAAAATTAATAAATATATTATTATAATTTCAGCAACAGGAATAGTACCGCAATCTCTTTTTAAAAATTTAAAAATTTTGGACTTAGAGAACACATAAAACACAAAAAAGTCAAAATGTGGAGGCGAGACGCCGGTAATTATGTTGATAAGCACTGCACTACTGCCGCCGGGTGGAGGTGGGATACGAAAAGAAGATGCTCTCACTGCTCTCACTCACAATAAGTTCGGAAAAACCGAATTTTATTATCGTATTTAATTGACGTCACAGTTACTTTGGCGAAACAGGAGCTCGCTTTTCGAAGGCATGATGAAAAAGACAGACGAATCAATTTGATATATAAAACCTAACAGGAACGGCTGGTCCATGAGGTCATTTGGGTAATGACCCCCTAAAAAATAAAGGTTTTACCCAACACCAGCCGCGACTGCAATGTACACAAGACTATGACTGCTACATATTATGTTATTTCAACCAAATCAGAAGTACAATAATTTTGAAAAGTAAGTGCAATGTATACTTCTAAATCTATCTAAATTTATTAATATGTAATTTTTTTCAAAACTATCGATCTTTCTTTGAAACATTTTCAATTCACAATTCACTGTTGGAAGCGCTGTACTTTTTAGTATAAATACGTATACGAAAAATTAAAATAATAGTTGAATTAACACATCGTTAAATGTTACGAGGAACATAGTTTTTTGGATTACACAGCAAAATCTTGGAATTTCAGTCCGATATTACTCCATTGAGTCTTTGGACTCACAAATAAATACCTCGAAAAGCCGACAAACATCTGTCTAGAACTTTTCTAGTAACCAGAGGGTATCGTAAACGACCCGTGTTTAGACCTCTTTCGTGAAAGTGACCGACCGCCGGCGCCGCTCGATTTCGTCATAAATCTCAGCCGTACCCCCCACGATAATTGACAAGTCTGTCATACAGCCCTACCATTTAAAACCTTTATTCTCTTCGTTTTAAAAATAGTTTCGCATGGTTTTTCTCTCTTCTCGTTTTACAATGGTCCAGTGACTAATAAATGAGTGTTGTGTTATGAGTTTGTTCGAGCTCAAAAAAACGTGGTTCGAAATTGTTTAACGTTTAACGAATGGTAAGTTATTCTAGTTTTTATGTTGGTCTTAACGTGTTAGGGGCCAAGAATACAACATTGTCTGTCCATTATAACATAGAACTGATATGTTGAATTCAGATCTCTAATTATTTAAAAACCAAAAAAATAAAGCAGCAGTCAAAGTGGCATGTACGCGTAACCTAATATATATTTTTTTTACATTAAAAGATCGCCGTCTTCCTCGTCGCACTTACGACATTTGCATATGTTATCTTTGTTAAACTCACGGAAGGAATATAATGAACCGGTCACCCGTCCAAGTGCTGACCGCTGCCCGCGTGGCTTACCTTCGGTGATCGAACGACAACCTTTACCGTTTGACGAGTTTTTATTCTGCAATTGTTTACAATTAATCGACAAAAAAAATTGTTTTCTTAATTATCTAGTACTTAAAGCTATGAATCTACATTATACGGGTCTGTGCATGTTTCCGAATACCTGCACGAAAAACAAATCGGTTCGGTGGTTGCTATGGATTTCAAAAAAAAACAAAAAGTGTTGGGGGGCAACGGCACGCGGTGTTCCCAAGCGGTCACCCATCCAAGTACTGACCGCGCCCGACGTTGCTTAACTTCGGTGATCGGACGAGAACCGGTGCTTTTCAACGTGGTATGGCCGTTGCCGTGGTGTTTAGGTGTGATCGTTGGTGTAAAATATATTGCTTTTAACATTCCGATGCACGAATATGAACATCAAAACGCGATGCGTTTCGTTTCCGTATGCACTTACCCTCTGACGACCGACGTCGGACCGAACTAACGGGAAATCCCACAACAACCACCACTTCACGCTCTAACGACAAGAGAGACTACTAGACGGACTGGCGATCTCCCGCGTCGCACATTTTTCGACCGCCGGCGGCGGTGGAAAATCCAGAATTTCACCCCACCTACCGCGCTGCTTGCTCCGACGACGACGAGATTCCCACATTTGGATCGACCGAAATATGTAAGTAATATCAGGAAGTTCCGATTTTCGAGAGGAGACCTGTGTTTCTATTTACCTATCTATAATAATTATCGTTATAATCATCATATCATTATTATTATTATTAACATTATTATTTATTACCATTATTATTATTATTATTATTATTTATCGTCCCTCGGATTCGGCGATCTTCGAAAATCCAAGTTGGACCGTTAGACATTCGAACGCGGTGTGCGTGGCTGACGAGTTGTTATTTTTGGCGTTTTTTCTTCGATCTTCACCCCGACTTCGGACGACGCAGGTCGGACACGAAATTACGAAGAGAGAAAGACGGAAGAAAGGAAGAAAACCTGAAGATCCGTCGAAGAAAATATCGGAAAACTCGTAGGTGCGGCATCGGTCGGACGATGAAGACCGTCTCCTTTCGGATGATCCTCTCGACGGACTTTCGGCCGTCCCGAAGGGTCCGGACGGCAACGGGACCCGTCGTCGACTCGTCCCGTTTCAACTTCCGCCGAAAACGATCGACCTGAACGTCGGAGAGGCGGTTCGCGGCATCCTGTTGTCGGAATTGCCTCGGTTCGAACACCAGGTCCTTTCTGTGCTTCGACCGTTTCGGAAGCGTTTGGCGACGCGAAGATGTCGTAAAATCGAGAAGGTGGCGCGGTATTCCGGGAAGAGATGGACCAATATTTCGGCGAACGAAATATGGATTCCCGGAATCGACGCGTCTACCCCGCACCGCCGACGTAAACCGTCGGTCCCGAATCGAAACCGTGACGACCCGGATTTAGGGCTGGTGGTTGGAGGGGCGTGTACCTGATTCGAAACCCACCGACGTTCCGAGACGAACTTCGCTATCTCCAGGGAAACTTCGGAAACCGAGTTCGGCCAGCTTGATCACACGGTGGCGATGGTGATCGAGGAAAGAGGACGATGCCATCACGCGGGCAACGATTCCGAGGCCTGCAATTTCTTCGACGGCGGACGCGGTGCGCGTTCAGTCTTCCGTCCGCAGTGGCGACTATTTTATAAAGACTTAGAAAATTTTTTTGTTCAATTCTCGTTCACGAGGTGCTCGAAGTGTACGTGTGTGAGCAAGTGTTTTTTCAATAATTATTATTAACTTTTAACGTTTTAACGTGAAAGATGGCCGACGTCGAAAATCAAACAGCATCATCGGTCACCACCGGTTCCGCTGCCACCCCTCAATCCCACGCGAAGAAAGAGAAAAAAGCGAAAAATCCCAGGGCGAAACCGTCCCATCCTCCGACATCCGAGATGGTAAACAACGCCATCAAGGGACTCAAGGAACGCGGAGGATCGTCTCTTCAGGCCATCAAGAAGTTCGTCGCCGCAAATTACAAAGTCGACGCCGAAAAGGTCGCCCCTTTCATCAAGAAATATCTGAAAGGCGCCGTGGCGTCGGGATCTCTGGTTCAGACGAAAGGTAAGGGCGCGTCGGGTTCGTTCAAGCTCGCCTCGTCCACCTCCGGTGGTGCCAAAGTCGCCTCCGCCTCCGACAAGAGGAAACCCGCTTCGTCCGCCGCATCCAAGACGAAAAAATCATCCGCCAAACGTACCGCCGTCGCGACGACTTCCGACAAGGCTTCCTCGAAGACAGCCAAAAAACAAGCCTCCCCCAAAGCGAAGAAGACTGCTGCCGAAAAGAAGAGCGCCGTCGCTGCCTCCGCCGCCGCAGCGAAAGCCAAGAAATCGGCCGCCTCCTCGGCAGAAAAGAAAACTAGAGCCGCCCCGAAACCCCGATCGCCTTCCAAAGCGAAGAAATCTAACAAGGCTGGTCCGACTAAAAAACCCAAAGCACCCAAACCCAAGACAGCCAAAGCCATTCCTGTCAAGGTGAAAAAGGCCGCTTCGCCGAAGAGGAAAAAGTGAGAAACGTGGATGGATACTCGACTCATGTTCGTTCGGCTGTGCCTCGTTCCGACGTCATCATCGTACTACCGGCAACGGGGCACGCACAAATGGCCCTTTTCAGGGCCACACGATAATCTACGACGAAAAAAAGAAATAAAACTATCCTTACGGCGAAACCAAATAAAATAGATAGCATCAGCTGGCAGGTAGGTGATGACAGGATGCAATAAAATTTTACGAACGACCGCAACCCAACCCGAATCGAGAGGACCGACCGATTATTGACATTTTTATTTTATTCATTTCCGGTTGAAGGGCGATATATTTTTTTTTTTGCCTGTAAAGTTTGAGGTTCTGAAAAGAACCGATTTTTTTGTTATAAAATTCGTGTTTCGTGTTGTTCTTCCGAAACACGATGTGGAAAAATTTAAGCGCGTTCACCCCGAATACGTCTGGCAAGTTGGATGTCCTTTGGCATGATGGTTACACGTTTGGCGTGGATGGCGCACAAATTCGTGTCCTCGAACAGACCGACCAAGTAAGCTTCGCTCGCTTCCTGGAGGGCCATCACGGCGGAGCTTTGGAAGCGCAAATCGGTTTTGAAATCCTGAGCGATCTCCCTCACCAAACGTTGAAAGGGAAGCTTGCGGATGAGCAACTCGGTACTTTTCTGGTAACGACGGATCTCACGCAGAGCCACGGTACCAGGTCTGTAACGGTGGGGCTTCTTGACGCCGCCAGTGGCGGGAGCGCTTTTCCTGGCCGCTTTGGTAGCCAGTTGTTTCCTGGGGGCTTTTCCTCCGGTGGACTTGCGTGCGGTCTGCTTGGTCCTGGCCATTTCGAATGAAACGAATGAAAAACAAAACTGACAATTATTAAAATCGACTCTGACGATCGTTAGACGTGCACGCGTCGAAAGGTAAACGGGTACTAAAAATTCCGCCATATTAAATTGTACTTTTATACGTGAACAAAGTCAACGGCTGACTTCGTCGATTGGTCGATGGTGAACCGTTGAATCTATATAAGGCTCCGTTAGTTGAAATTTTGCGGTAGTTGACTTCCTAGGGACGAGGTGTGCAGGTATTTTGTGTCAGTTGAAATAATCTGAAAAGATGACCGGTCGCGGTAAAGGAGGCAAAGGATTGGGAAAAGGAGGAGCGAAGCGTCATCGCAAAGTCCTGCGTGACAACATCCAGGGCATCACGAAACCCGCTATCAGAAGATTGGCTCGTCGTGGCGGCGTGAAACGTATTTCCGGTTTGATCTACGAAGAAACTCGCGGAGTCCTGAAAGTGTTCTTGGAAAATGTCATCCGAGATGCCGTCACCTACACGGAACACGCCAAACGTAAAACCGTGACAGCGATGGACGTCGTCTACGCTTTGAAACGTCAAGGACGCACCCTCTACGGTTTCGGAGGTTAATTTCCTGGCGCTCTTCACCGTTCGAGAAAACCAGAATAAAATACGAAATACAAAATCGGTTCTTTTCAGAACCACAAAATAAAAATAAGAGGAAAAAAAAGAAACATGATGTTCTTTCGAGAAACAACGGACAATTATTACTAACTGACTACCTGATAAATGTACCAAGATCGTAAACACCCCTTGCTTTCCTTTTGGCATTGCAGTCGTAAATGATAATAATACAAAAAGAAAAGATGCATCGGTCATTTTACGAAAAAAAAAAGCTATAGTGGCCCTGAGAAGGGCCGATATTTTGAGTTTTCGCCACGGAGATGGATCGATCGTTCGTTTAAGGTTTCTTCTCGGTTTTTTTGGGTAAAAGTACGGCCTGAATGTTGGGTAAGACACCGCCTTGGGCGATCGTAACTCCGGACAGGAGTTTGTTCAATTCCTCGTCGTTTCTGATGGCCAGCTGCAGATGACGCGGTATAATACGTGTCTTCTTGTTGTCACGGGCAGCGTTTCCTGCCAATTCTAGAACTTCGGCGGCTAAGTACTCCATGACGGCGGCCAAATAGACGGGAGCTCCTGCACCGACGCGTTCCGCGTAATTTCCTTTTCTGAGAAGACGATGTATCCTACCCACCGGAAACTGGAGACCGGCACGGCTCGAACGGGATTTCGCTTTTCCCTTCACTTTACCTCCTTTACCGCGACCTGACATTTTAAGTTCGTTCGTTAGACACCACGAGAAGTAATAAAACTGACGGACGGGACTCGTCGATTGTAAAAGCTGGTAGCTGTGCTTCGAATTTATAGCCTCCGTGATAGGAGAATAGGACGTGACGATTGGTGGGAGCCCGTTTTCAGGTGGGGTTCTGGTGAACACACTACCTATCAGAAAGGTGGTGGTGCAAAGTTAACGCACGCACACGAGTCAGAGCAGTTCGCGAGTTTGTTGAATCGAATTGAATTGAAAAATGCCGCCGAAGACAAGTGGTAAGGCAGCCAAGAAGGCCGGGAAAGCTCAGAAGAACATTTCCAAGAGCGACAAAAAAAAGAAGCGCAGGAGGAAGGAGAGCTATGCCATCTACATCTACAAGGTGTTGAAACAAGTCCATCCCGACACCGGTATCTCTAGTAAGGCTATGAGCATAATGAACAGTTTCGTGAACGACATCTTCGAACGTATCGCCGCTGAAGCTTCCCGTCTGGCACACTACAACAAACGTTCGACGATCACCAGCAGAGAAATTCAAACTGCCGTGCGTCTGTTGTTGCCCGGTGAGTTGGCCAAGCACGCCGTCTCCGAAGGTACCAAAGCCGTCACCAAGTACACCAGTTCGAAATAGATGTTTTTCGTTTTCGACACATTTATAAACGGTTCTTTTCAGAACCACAAAAACTCTCGAACAAAAAAGAAAAAGACGTGAAACAGCGATTTTTAATTAACTTTTATTATGTCATTATTATTATTATTAGGTTTCATGCATTATCGGTATTTTGCACCCATGCCTATCCAACTTGTAGTTATGTGGTTATTGTATTCGAAATAATTTAGTTGATTGAGGTTATGTTATGAATAAATTTCTATTTTGCCAGAATACAACTCTTCGGAAGAAGAAATCAAATAAACAATCGTACATCTGCTGAACAACCTAGTTGATGGTTGATGGATTTGCATTACCCAGCATATAGCCTAAATGTTCATCTTTAGTGAAATTAAAATTACTTAGCTTTTTTAAGAAAGAAAAAATTAGAACGAATTCTCATCGAAAAAACCGCGATTCCTACAAATGATACAGATGGTTTTGTAGTCGCGTATGTTATTGAATACAATGAGCCGACATTTTTCCGACTCTTTGTTTCATCGAAAACGTTGTTGACATTAGCAAGGAACGTTAAGGATTCCCTGAAACAGACAATTTCACTGTTTTGGAATAGCAGTATGTGCAAATGAGAGGACAGAAGACTTTGAAAAAAGGAGTGAACAAAACTGTACTTTAGTACAGAATGTTATGTTTATTTTAATTTCAATTGTTCCTGTTTTAATGAGATTTTTTATGTTCCTAAATCATTTTCTATTTTTTTTTTCATTAGAGAAGAGTTATTGTCGAGTTATTATCTCTACCTAGCATAAAAATTAAAATACTTTGCAACATTACGTTATTATACATTGCATATCTGACATAAAATACTTGCAAAAATTACTTAGCTAATTAATATTACGCATGACAACTCACATTATTTACTTTGCAAAACATTATAGAATACATAACAGATAATTGTGACCCTGTGTATTGTTCATTGGAATTAAAATAAAAAAAACGTGATTTCGTCAATCGCCGTTATTTGCGACTTCAGGCAACTGTCGCTAAGAGCTATTTTTGTTTCTCCGTTCAATTTCCCGATAAAATCGTCGACTTAGTTATTAACTAAGTTCTTCAGTTAGGTGGTATCAACAATACCACAATAGCCATGTTGCCGGAGTTTTTTGATAAAAGACTTGCTAGTTGGAATACAGAAAATATTTACCAAACACCTATTCACGATAATAAACCGGGGCACTATTGTGGGTTTTCGGTTGGTTTTATATTATATTAGGTACTCACCCTTCGTAACGTGTCTCCACGAAAAAACGTCACTTTCACACTAACCACCTTTCGTTTTAACTCTCGCGACGATAACTGAAATGTTGACGCGCGCCGGACAGATTCACGGACATACAACCACCCACCCACCCCGCGCCCCGGTTTCCGTCTGGACTGGTTCTGTCGTCCGAGTGAGTGCCAAAAATTAGCGTTCGTCTATTAAATGATTGTCGGATGATGATTATTGACGGACACTTTTATCGCACCCGATCACACTTTAGTTACTACCTACGTTTAGTATCGACGACGCATCGTTTCGATTATTGAAATTCGAATTGAATTTTTTTTTTTTCTAGTTTTCGACGTAGATTCGCGTGACACAAATATTATGAGCCTTTTTGGATCGATTTCGTGTGCATCACGCCATTTCTACGGGCGAACGTGAATGTGTGATGTTGACGTGATGGAAGCAACGTTTAGGCAATCCGCATTACGTATTACTATCAATTATATTTTAAACGAATGAAAACTTCAATTCAGAAGTGTGATAATCCCGATCCATTCAAGTTTTGTTAATTTAGATTAAAAATGCGTGAGTATTGTACTATTGCTAACGATGCCAAAACATCGCATATTCAATGTAAAAAGAACAAGAGCAACGGGCCATTAAGTTAATTTAAAAATAACTCGTACCGGATAAGTCGAATACGTATCCAGGGAAAATTTATTAATTTTAAAATTGACCGGCGGAAACAGGTTCTCGCCTCCCACCACTTTTGTGTAGCGGCCGCCAAATCAATTTTGTTTTTATATAATTGATTCAAAAAATTGAAATTCACGCATAGTTATCTGTGCCTGAAGTGGGTCATTTTCATTGCATTGTTAGTAAGATCGAAACCATAGAAACCATACAAAACGCATACGACTATTTCTGTTTTTCATTTCACGCACTGTTTTTTATTAGTTACCTAGCAACATGGTCACTGCATTGAAACTTCAGAGTTCCTTCAAAAATTTGAATTTTTAATTTCAATTTTTTGAATCAATGATTTAATATAAAAATAACTATTGTGGAAAACAGCAAAAAATAAAATAATACCACTAATTGGCGGCTGGTCAGGATAGACCTAACGTTCGAAATTTAGAAAAATATTTTTTTTATTTTAATACTGTTACTTTTCTAATGAAGTGCGAAATAAGTTGTGCCCCATAGCTATCTTTTTTATTTTTCACTACGACAATTACAAAGTGTTGATATTCACAACTTTTCGTGAGCACTTCGATAGAAATGAACAAGAACGCAGGAAAATTCCACACCGAATATTAATATTCTGTCTTGGCCCATGTTTACTTTTATCTACCGCAAAACAAAATGTTCGGATTTGTCAGGGGTATTCTGATTTAAAAAAAGAAGAACATTTGACGAATATTTTAAGTCTCAAACGTTTGGAAAATAATGCAACAACAATTCATAGACTACAAAAAAGCCTATGATTCAGTACCACATTCATGGTTAATTAAAATTCTTAAAATTTATAAAATTAATATTAAATTAAATCACCTTCTTTATATGGATGACATAAAACTTAACAATAACTGAAAATCAATCAATATGTCGTGGTCATTACGAAAATTTAGAATATATAACTAAAGAAGGAGAAATCATTAAAAATTTAAATAAAGGAGAATTTTATAAATATTTAGGTATTAATCAATCAAATCAAATTAAATCTATTCTTTTGGTGTTATAAAATGGTCCAAAAACTAATTTAAAGAATATAAATATTCAAACTAGAGTTCTCTTTACAAAATTTTGTAAACATCACCCCAAATCTGCTGTTGAAAGATTTAATTTACCACGCGAAAATGGTGGTAGGGGTTTTTCAAATCTAGAAATTCTACAACACAATCAAATTGCTTCACTAAAAAATTATTTTCTCAATAGAGCTCGTGATATGACACTATAGCAAATATAAAACAAAAGTCTTTACATGGGAGATATTTTAAAGAGCTGAGGGTTTTATATTTGCAATACAAGATCTTGCACCGTTTTTGGCTCACAGCGAATATAAAAAACGTCATGATATATTCGCAAAAATTATACACATGAATTTAGCAGTTAAATTCAATTTATTAAAGGATACACAACCACATTACATTTATAAACCAGAAAGTTGTTTAGAAAATGACAATTACAAATTATATTTTGATCGCACAGTTTTAACTGACATTCACATTCAGCATAACAGACCAGACATTATTATTTTAAATAAACAACAAAAGCAAGCATATC
>NW_027184257.1:0-16238 GCF_963966145.1 Tenebrio molitor | reverse complement strand
GAGGTTAATTTCCTGGCGCTCTTCACCGTTCGAGAAAACCAGAATAAAATACGAAATACAAAAATCGGTTCTTTTCAGAACCACAAAATAAAAATAAGAGGAAAAAAAAGAAACATGATGTTCTTTCGAGAAACAACGGACAATTATTACTAACTGACTACCTGATAAATGTACCAAGATCGTAAACACCCCTTGCTTTCCTTTTGGCATTGCAGTCGTAAATGATAATAATACAAAAAGAAAAGATGCATCGGTCATTTTACGAAAAAAAAAAGCTATAGTGGCCCTGAGAAGGGCCGATATTTTGAGTTTTCGCCACGGAGATGGATCGATCGTTCGTTTAAGGTTTCTTCTCGGTTTTTTTGGGTAAAAGTACGGCCTGAATGTTGGGTAAGACACCGCCTTGGGCGATCGTAACTCCGGACAGGAGTTTGTTCAATTCCTCGTCGTTTCTGATGGCCAGCTGCAGATGACGCGGTATAATACGTGTCTTCTTGTTGTCACGGGCAGCGTTTCCTGCCAATTCTAGAACTTCGGCGGCTAAGTACTCCATGACGGCGGCCAAATAGACGGGAGCTCCTGCACCGACGCGTTCCGCGTAATTTCCTTTTCTGAGAAGACGATGTATCCCTACCCACCGGAAACTGGAGACCGGCACGGCTCGAACGGGATTTCGCTTTTCCCTTCACTTTACCTCCTTTACCGCGACCTGACATTTTAAGTTCGTTCGTTAGACACCACGAGAAGTAATAAAACTGACGGACGGGACTCGTCGATTGTAAAAGCTGGTAGCTGTGCTTCGAATTTATAGCCTCCGTGATAGGAGAATAGGACGTGACGATTGGTGGGAGCCCGTTTTCAGGTGGGGTTCTGGTGAACACACTACCTATCAGAAAGGTGGTGGTGCAAAGTTAACGCACGCACACGAGTCAGAGCAGTTCGCGAGTTTGTTGAATCGAATTGAATTGAAAAATGCCGCCGAAGACAAGTGGTAAGGCAGCCAAGAAGGCCGGGAAAGCTCAGAAGAACATTTCCAAGAGCGACAAAAAAAAGAAGCGCAGGAGGAAGGAGAGCTATGCCATCTACATCTACAAGGTGTTGAAACAAGTCCATCCCGACACCGGTATCTCTAGTAAGGCTATGAGCATAATGAACAGTTTCGTGAACGACATCTTCGAACGTATCGCCGCTGAAGCTTCCCGTCTGGCACACTACAACAAACGTTCGACGATCACCAGCAGAGAAATTCAAACTGGCCGTGCGTCTGTTGTTGCCCGGTGAGTTGGCCAAGCACGCCGTCTCCGAAGGTACCAAAGCCGTCACCAAGTACACCAGTTCGAAATAGATGTTTTTCGTTTTCGACACATTTATAAACGGTTCTTTTCAGAACCACAAAAACTCTCGAACAAAAAAGAAAAAGACGTGAAACAGCGATTTTTAATTAACTTTTATTATGTCATTATTATTATTATTAGGTTTCATGCATTATCGGTATTTTGCACCCATGCCTATCCAACTTGTAGTTATGTGGTTATTGTATTCGAAATAATTTAGTTGATTGAGGTTATGTTATGAATAAATTTCTATTTTGCCAGAATACAACTCTTCGGAAGAAGAAATCAAATAAACAATCGTACATCTGCTGAACAACCTAGTTGATGGTTGATGGATTTGCATTACCCAGCATATAGCCTAAATGTTCATCTTTAGTGAAATTAAAATTACTTAGCTTTTTTAAGAAAGAAAAAATTAGAACGAATTCTCATCGAAAAAACCGCGATTCCTACAAATGATACAGATGGTTTTGTAGTCGCGTATGTTATTGAATACAATGAGCCGACATTTTTCCGACTCTTTGTTTCATCGAAAACGTTGTTGACATTAGCAAGGAACGTTAAGGATTCCCTGAAACAGACAATTTCACTGTTTTGGAATAGCAGTATGTGCAAATGAGAGGACAGAAGACTTTGAAAAAAGGAGTGAACAAAACTGTACTTTAGTACAGAATGTTATGTTTATTTTAATTTCAATTGTTCCTGTTTTAATGAGATTTTTTATGTTCCTAAATCATTTTCTATTTTTTTTTTCATTAGAGAAGAGTTATTGTCGAGTTATTATCTCTACCTAGCATAAAAATTAAAATACTTTGCAACATTACGTTATTATACATTGCATATCTGACATAAAATACTTGCAAAAATTACTTAGCTAATTAATATTACGCATGACAACTCACATTATTTACTTTGCAAAACATTATAGAATACATAACAGATAATTGTGACCCTGTGTATTGTTCATTGGAATTAAAATAAAAAAAACGTGATTTCGTCAATCGCCGTTATTTGCGACTTCAGGCAACTGTCGCTAAGAGCTATTTTTGTTTCTCCGTTCAATTTCCCGATAAAATCGTCGACTTAGTTATTAACTAAGTTCTTCAGTTAGGTGGTATCAACAATACCACAATAGCCATGTTGCCGGAGTTTTTTGATAAAAGACTTGCTAGTTGGAATACAGAAAATATTTACCAAACACCTATTCACGATAATAAACCGGGGCACTATTGTGGGTTTTCGGTTGGTTTTATATTATATTAGGTACTCACCCTTCGTAACGTGTCTCCACGAAAAAACGTCACTTTCACACTAACCACCTTTCGTTTTAACTCTCGCGACGATAACTGAAATGTTGACGCGCGCCGGACAGATTCACGGACATACAACCACCCACCCACCCCGCGCCCCGGTTTCCGTCTGGACTGGTTCTGTCGTCCGAGTGAGTGCCAAAAATTAGCGTTCGTCTATTAAATGATTGTCGGATGATGATTATTGACGGACACTTTTATCGCACCCGATCACACTTTAGTTACTACCTACGTTTAGTATCGACGACGCATCGTTTCGATTATTGAAATTCGAATTGAATTTTTTTTTTTCTAGTTTTCGACGTAGATTCGCGTGACACAAATATTATGAGCCTTTTTGGATCGATTTCGTGTGCATCACGCCATTTCTACGGGCGAACGTGAATGTGTGATGTTGACGTGATGGAAGCAACGTTTAGGCAATCCGCATTACGTATTACTATCAATTATATTTTAAACGAATGAAAACTTCAATTCAGAAGTGTGATAATCCCGATCCATTCAAGTTTTGTTAATTTTAGATTAAAAATGCGTGAGTATTGTACTATTGCTAACGATGCCAAAACATCGCATATTCAATGTAAAAAGAACAAGAGCAACGGGCCATTAAGTTAATTTAAAAATAACTCGTACCGGATAAGTCGAATACGTATCCAGGGAAAATTTATTAATTTTAAAATTGACCGGCGGAAACAGGTTCTCGCCTCCCACCACTTTTGTGTAGCGGCCGCCAAATCAATTTTGTTTTTATATAATTGATTCAAAAAATTGAAATTCACGCATAGTTATCTGTGCCTGAAGTGGGTCATTTTCATTGCATTGTTAGTAAGATCGAAACCATAGAAACCATACAAAACGCATACGACTATTTCTGTTTTTCATTTCACGCACTGTTTTTTATTAGTTACCTAGCAACATGGTCACTGCATTGAAACTTCAGAGTTCCTTCAAAAATTTGAATTTTTAATTTCAATTTTTTGAATCAATGATTTAATATAAAAATAACTATTGTGGAAAACAGCAAAAAATAAAATAATACCACTAATTGGCGGCTGGTCAGGATAGACCTAACGTTCGAAATTTAGAAAAATATTTTTTTTATTTTAATACTGTTACTTTTCTAATGAAGTGCGAAATAAGTTGTGCCCCATAGCTATCTTTTTTATTTTTCACTACGACAATTACAAAGTGTTGATATTCACAACTTTTCGTGAGCACTTCGATAGAAATGAACAAGAACGCAGGAAAATTCCACACCGAATATTAATATTCTGTCTTGGCCCATGTTTACTTTTATCTACCGCAAAACAAAATGTTCGGATTTGTCAGGGGTATTCTGATTTAAAAAAAGAAGAACATTTGACGAATATTTTAAGTCTCAAACGTTTGGAAAATAATGCAACAACAATTCATAGACTACAAAAAAGCCTATGATTCAGTACCACATTCATGGTTAATTAAAATTCTTAAAATTTATAAAATTAATATTAAATTAAATCACCTTCTTTATATGGATGACATAAAACTTAACAATAACTGAAAATCAATCAATATGTCGTGGTCATTACGAAAATTTAGAATATATAACTAAAGAAGGAGAAATCATTAAAAATTTAAATAAAGGAGAATTTTATAAATATTTAGGTATTAATCAATCAAATCAAATTAAATCTATTCTTTTGGTGTTATAAAATGGTCCAAAACTAATTTAAAGAATATAAATATTCAAACTAGAGTTCTCTTTACAAAATTTTGTAAACATCACCCCAAATCTGCTGTTGAAAGATTTAATTTACCACGCGAAAATGGTGGTAGGGGTTTTTCAAATCTAGAAATTCTACAACACAATCAAATTGCTTCACTAAAAAATTATTTTCTCAATAGAGCTCGTGATATGACACTATAGCAAATATAAAACAAAAGTCTTTACATGGGAGATATTTTAAAGAGCTGAGGGTTTTATATTTGCAATACAAGATCTTGCACCGTTTTGGCTCACAGCGAATATAAAAAACGTCATGATATATTCGCAAAAATTATACACATGAATTTAGCAGTTAAATTCAATTTATTAAAGGATACACAACCACATTACATTTATAAACCAGAAAGTTGTTTAGAAAATGACAATTACAAATTATATTTTGATCGCACAGTTTTAACTGACATTCACATTCAGCATAACAGACCAGACATTATTATTTTAAATAAACAACAAAAGCAAGCATATCTTTTAGATATAGCTGTTCCAAATTCACACAATATAACACAGACATATAATACAAAAATTAATAAATATATTATTATAATTTCAGCAACAGGAATAGTACCGCAATCTCTTTTTAAAAATTTAAAAATTTTGGACTTAGAGAACACATAAAACACAAAAAAGTCAAAATGTGGAGGCGAGACGCCGGTAATTATGTTGATAAGCACTGCACTACTGCCGCCGGGTGGAGGTGGGATACGAAAAGAAGATGCTCTCACTGCTCTCACTCACAATAAGTTCGGAAAAACCGAATTTTATTATCGTATTTAATTGACGTCACAGTTACTTTGGCGAAACAGGAGCTCGCTTTTCGAAGGCATGATGAAAAAGACAGACGAATCAATTTGATATATAAAACCTAACAGGAACGGCTGGTCCATGAGGTCATTTGGGTAATGACCCCCTAAAAAATAAAGGTTTTACCCAACACCAGCCGCGACTGCAATGTACACAAGACTATGACTGCTACATATTATGTTATTTCAACCAAATCAGAAGTACAATAATTTTGAAAAGTAAGTGCAATGTATACTTCTAAATCTATCTAAATTTATTAATATGTAATTTTTTTCAAAACTATCGATCTTTCTTTGAAACATTTTCAATTCACAATTCACTGTTGGAAGCGCTGTACTTTTTAGTATAAATACGTATACGAAAAATTAAAATAATAGTTGAATTAACACATCGTTAAATGTTACGAGGAACATAGTTTTTTGGATTACACAGCAAAATCTTGGAATTTCAGTCCGATATTACTCCATTGAGTCTTTGGACTCACAAATAAATACCTCGAAAAGCCGACAAACATCTGTCTAGAACTTTTCTAGTAACCAGAGGGTATCGTAAACGACCCGTGTTTAGACCTCTTTCGTGAAAGTGACCGACCGCCGGCGCCGCTCGATTTCGTCATAAATCTCAGCCGTACCCCCCACGATAATTGACAAGTCTGTCATACAGCCCTACCATTTAAAACCTTTATTCTCTTCGTTTTAAAAATAGTTTCGCATGGTTTTTCTCTCTTCTCGTTTTACAATGGTCCAGTGACTAATAAATGAGTGTTGTGTTATGAGTTTGTTCGAGCTCAAAAAAACGTGGTTCGAAATTGTTTAACGTTTAACGAATGGTAAGTTATTCTAGTTTTTATGTTGGTCTTAACGTGTTAGGGGCCAAGAATACAACATTGTCTGTCCATTATAACATAGAACTGATATGTTGAATTCAGATCTCTAATTATTTAAAAACCAAAAAAATAAAGCAGCAGTCAAAGTGGCATGTACGCGTAACCTAATATATATTTTTTTTACATTAAAAGATCGCCGTCTTCCTCGTCGCACTTACGACATTTGCATATGTTATCTTTGTTAAACTCACGGAAGGAATATAATGAACCGGTCACCCGTCCAAGTGCTGACCGCTGCCCGCGTGGCTTACCTTCGGTGATCGAACGACAACCTTTACCGTTTGACGAGTTTTTATTCTGCAATTGTTTACAATTAATCGACAAAAAAAATTGTTTTCTTAATTATCTAGTACTTAAAGCTATGAATCTACATTATACGGGTCTGTGCATGTTTCCGAATACCTGCACGAAAAACAAATCGGTTCGGTGGTTGCTATGGATTTCAAAAAAAAACAAAAAGTGTTGGGGGGCAACGGCACGCGGTGTTCCCAAGCGGTCACCCATCCAAGTACTGACCGCGCCCGACGTTGCTTAACTTCGGTGATCGGACGAGAACCGGTGCTTTTCAACGTGGTATGGCCGTTGCCGTGGTGTTTAGGTGTGATCGTTGGTGTAAAATATATTGCTTTTAACATTCCGATGCACGAATATGAACATCAAAACGCGATGCGTTTCGTTTCCGTATGCACTTACCCTCTGACGACCGACGTCGGACCGAACTAACGGGAAATCCCACAACAACCACCACGTCACGCTCTAACGACAAGAGAGACTACTAGACGGACTGGCGATCTCCCGCGTCGCACATTTTTCGACCGCCGGCGGCGGTGGAAAATCCAGAATTTCACCCCACCTACCGCGCTGCTTGCTCCGACGACGACGAGATTCCCACATTTGGATCGACCGAAATATGTAAGTAATATCAGGAAGTTCCGATTTTCGAGAGGAGACCTGTGTTTCTATTTACCTATCTATAATAATTATCGTTATAATCATCATATCATTATTATTATTATTAACATTATTATTTATTACCATTATTATTATTATTATTATTATTTATCGTCCCTCGGATTCGGCGATCTTCGAAAATCCAAGTTGGACCGTTAGACATTCGAACGCGGTGTGCGTGGCTGACGAGTTGTTATTTTTGGCGTTTTTTCTTCGATCTTCACCCCGACTTCGGACGACGCAGGTCGGACACGAAATTACGAAGAGAGAAAGACGGAAGAAAGGAAGAAAACCTGAAGATCCGTCGAAGAAAATATCGGAAAACTCGTAGGTGCGGCATCGGTCGGACGATGAAGACCGTCTCCTTTCGGATGATCCTCTCGACGGACTTTCGGCCGTCCCGAAGGGTCCGGACGGCAACGGGACCCGTCGTCGACTCGTCCCGTTTCAACTTCCGCCGAAAACGATCGACCTGAACGTCGGAGAGGCGGTTCGCGGCATCCTGTTGTCGGAATTGCCTCGGTTCGAACACCAGGTCCTTTCTGTGCTTCGACCGTTTCGGAAGCGTTTGGCGACGCGAAGATGTCGTAAAATCGAGAAGGTGGCGCGGTATTCCGGGAAGAGATGGACCAATATTTCGGCGAACGAAATATGGATTCCCGGAATCGACGCGTCTACCCCGCACCGCCGACGTAAACCGTCGGTCCCGAATCGAAACCGTGACGACCCGGATTTAGGGCTGGTGGTTGGAGGGGCTGTACCTGATTCGAAACCCACCGACGTTCCGAGACGAACTTCGCTATCTCCAGGGAAACTTCGGAAACCGAGTTCGGCCAGCTTGATCACACGGTGGCGATGGTGATCGAGGAAAGAGGACGATGCCATCACGCGGGCAACGATTCCGAGGCCTGCAATTTCTTCGACGGCGGACGCGGTGCGCGTTCAGTCTTCCGTCCGCAGTGGCGACTATTTTATAAAGACTTAGAAAATTTTTTTGTTCAATTCTCGTTCACGAGGTGCTCGAAGTGTACGTGTGTGAGCAAGTGTTTTTTCAATAATTATTATTAACTTTTAACGTTTTAACGTGAAAGATGGCCGACGTCGAAAATCAAACAGCATCATCGGTCACCACCGGTTCCGCTGCCACCCCTCAATCCCACGCGAAGAAAGAGAAAAAAGCGAAAAATCCCAGGGCGAAACCGTCCCATCCTCCGACATCCGAGATGGTAAACAACGCCATCAAGGGACTCAAGGAACGCGGAGGATCGTCTCTTCAGGCCATCAAGAAGTTCGTCGCCGCAAATTACAAAGTCGACGCCGAAAAGGTCGCCCCTTTCATCAAGAAATATCTGAAAGGCGCCGTGGCGTCGGGATCTCTGGTTCAGACGAAAGGTAAGGGCGCGTCGGGTTCGTTCAAGCTCGCCTCGTCCACCTCCGGTGGTGCCAAAGTCGCCTCCGCCTCCGACAAGAGGAAACCCGCTTCGTCCGCCGCATCCAAGACGAAAAAATCATCCGCCAAACGTACCGCCGTCGCGACGACTTCCGACAAGGCTTCCTCGAAGACAGCCAAAAAACAAGCCTCCCCCAAAGCGAAGAAGACTGCTGCCGAAAAGAAGAGCGCCGTCGCTGCCTCCGCCGCCGCAGCGAAAGCCAAGAAATCGGCCGCCTCCTCGGCAGAAAAGAAAACTAGAGCCGCCCCGAAACCCCGATCGCCTTCCAAAGCGAAGAAATCTAACAAGGCTGGTCCGACTAAAAAACCCAAAGCACCCAAACCCAAGACAGCCAAAGCCATTCCTGTCAAGGTGAAAAAGGCCGCTTCGCCGAAGAGGAAAAAGTGAGAAACGTGGATGGATACTCGACTCATGTTCGTTCGGCTGTGCCTCGTTCCGACGTCATCATCGTACTACCGGCAACGGGGCACGCACAAATGGCCCTTTTCAGGGCCACACGATAATCTACGACGAAAAAAAGAAATAAAACTATCCTTACGGCGAAACCAAATAAAATAGATAGCATCAGCTGGCAGGTAGGTGATGACAGGATGCAATAAAATTTTACGAACGACCGCAACCCAACCCGAATCGAGAGGACCGACCGATTATTGACATTTTTATTTTATTCATTTCCGGTTGAAGGGCGATATATTTTTTTTTTTGCCTGTAAAGTTTGAGGTTCTGAAAAGAACCGATTTTTTTGTTATAAAATTCGTGTTTCGTGTTGTTCTTCCGAAACACGATGTGGAAAAATTTAAGCGCGTTCACCCCGAATACGTCTGGCAAGTTGGATGTCCTTTGGCATGATGGTTACACGTTTGGCGTGGATGGCGCACAAATTCGTGTCCTCGAACAGACCGACCAAGTAAGCTTCGCTCGCTTCCTGGAGGGCCATCACGGCGGAGCTTTGGAAGCGCAAATCGGTTTTGAAATCCTGAGCGATCTCCCTCACCAAACGTTGAAAG
This sequence comes from Tenebrio molitor, assembly GCF_963966145.1. Lineage (NCBI taxonomy): Eukaryota > Metazoa > Arthropoda > Insecta > Coleoptera > Tenebrionidae > Tenebrio > Tenebrio molitor. The sequence continues at coordinate 6,733 of NW_027184257.1, read as the reverse complement.
GGAAGCTTGCGGATGAGCAACTCGGTACTTTTCTGGTAACGACGGATCTCACGCAGAGCCACGGTACCAGGTCTGTAACGGTGGGGCTTCTTGACGCCGCCAGTGGCGGGAGCGCTTTTCCTGGCCGCTTTGGTAGCCAGTTGTTTCCTGGGGGCTTTTCCTCCGGTGGACTTGCGTGCGGTCTGCTTGGTCCTGGCCATTTCGAATGAAACGAATGAAAAACAAAACTGACAATTATTAAAATCGACTCTGACGATCGTTAGACGTGCACGCGTCGAAAGGTAAACGGGTACTAAAAATTCCGCCATATTAAATTGTACTTTTATACGTGAACAAAGTCAACGGCTGACTTCGTCGATTGGTCGATGGTGAACCGTTGAATCTATATAAGGCTCCGTTAGTTGAAATTTTGCGGTAGTTGACTTCCTAGGGACGAGGTGTGCAGGTATTTTGTGTCAGTTGAAATAATCTGAAAAGATGACCGGTCGCGGTAAAGGAGGCAAAGGATTGGGAAAAGGAGGAGCGAAGCGTCATCGCAAAGTCCTGCGTGACAACATCCAGGGCATCACGAAACCCGCTATCAGAAGATTGGCTCGTCGTGGCGGCGTGAAACGTATTTCCGGTTTGATCTACGAAGAAACTCGCGGAGTCCTGAAAGTGTTCTTGGAAAATGTCATCCGAGATGCCGTCACCTACACGGAACACGCCAAACGTAAAACCGTGACAGCGATGGACGTCGTCTACGCTTTGAAACGTCAAGGACGCACCCTCTACGGTTTCGGAGGTTAATTTCCTGGCGCTCTTCACCGTTCGAGAAAACCAGAATAAAATACGAAATACAAAATCGGTTCTTTTCAGAACCACAAAATAAAAATAAGAGGAAAAAAAAGAAACATGATGTTCTTTCGAGAAACAACGGACAATTATTACTAACTGACTACCTGATAAATGTACCAAGATCGTAAACACCCCTTGCTTTCCTTTTGGCATTGCAGTCGTAAATGATAATAATACAAAAAGAAAAGATGCATCGGTCATTTTACGAAAAAAAAAAGCTATAGTGGCCCTGAGAAGGGCCGATATTTTGAGTTTTCGCCACGGAGATGGATCGATCGTTCGTTTAAGGTTTCTTCTCGGTTTTTTTGGGTAAAAGTACGGCCTGAATGTTGGGTAAGACACCGCCTTGGGCGATCGTAACTCCGGACAGGAGTTTGTTCAATTCCTCGTCGTTTCTGATGGCCAGCTGCAGATGACGCGGTATAATACGTGTCTTCTTGTTGTCACGGGCAGCGTTTCCTGCCAATTCTAGAACTTCGGCGGCTAAGTACTCCATGACGGCGGCCAAATAGACGGGAGCTCCTGCACCGACGCGTTCCGCGTAATTTCCTTTTCTGAGAAGACGATGTATCCTACCCACCGGAAACTGGAGACCGGCACGGCTCGAACGGGATTTCGCTTTTCCCTTCACTTTACCTCCTTTACCGCGACCTGACATTTTAAGTTCGTTCGTTAGACACCACGAGAAGTAATAAAACTGACGGACGGGACTCGTCGATTGTAAAAGCTGGTAGCTGTGCTTCGAATTTATAGCCTCCGTGATAGGAGAATAGGACGTGACGATTGGTGGGAGCCCGTTTTCAGGTGGGGTTCTGGTGAACACACTACCTATCAGAAAGGTGGTGGTGCAAAGTTAACGCACGCACACGAGTCAGAGCAGTTCGCGAGTTTGTTGAATCGAATTGAATTGAAAAATGCCGCCGAAGACAAGTGGTAAGGCAGCCAAGAAGGCCGGGAAAGCTCAGAAGAACATTTCCAAGAGCGACAAAAAAAAGAAGCGCAGGAGGAAGGAGAGCTATGCCATCTACATCTACAAGGTGTTGAAACAAGTCCATCCCGACACCGGTATCTCTAGTAAGGCTATGAGCATAATGAACAGTTTCGTGAACGACATCTTCGAACGTATCGCCGCTGAAGCTTCCCGTCTGGCACACTACAACAAACGTTCGACGATCACCAGCAGAGAAATTCAAACTGCCGTGCGTCTGTTGTTGCCCGGTGAGTTGGCCAAGCACGCCGTCTCCGAAGGTACCAAAGCCGTCACCAAGTACACCAGTTCGAAATAGATGTTTTTCGTTTTCGACACATTTATAAACGGTTCTTTTCAGAACCACAAAAACTCTCGAACAAAAAAGAAAAAGACGTGAAACAGCGATTTTTAATTAACTTTTATTATGTCATTATTATTATTATTAGGTTTCATGCATTATCGGTATTTTGCACCCATGCCTATCCAACTTGTAGTTATGTGGTTATTGTATTCGAAATAATTTAGTTGATTGAGGTTATGTTATGAATAAATTTCTATTTTGCCAGAATACAACTCTTCGGAAGAAGAAATCAAATAAACAATCGTACATCTGCTGAACAACCTAGTTGATGGTTGATGGATTTGCATTACCCAGCATATAGCCTAAATGTTCATCTTTAGTGAAATTAAAATTACTTAGCTTTTTTAAGAAAGAAAAAATTAGAACGAATTCTCATCGAAAAAACCGCGATTCCTACAAATGATACAGATGGTTTTGTAGTCGCGTATGTTATTGAATACAATGAGCCGACATTTTTCCGACTCTTTGTTTCATCGAAAACGTTGTTGACATTAGCAAGGAACGTTAAGGATTCCCTGAAACAGACAATTTCACTGTTTTGGAATAGCAGTATGTGCAAATGAGAGGACAGAAGACTTTGAAAAAAGGAGTGAACAAAACTGTACTTTAGTACAGAATGTTATGTTTATTTTAATTTCAATTGTTCCTGTTTTAATGAGATTTTTTATGTTCCTAAATCATTTTCTATTTTTTTTTTCATTAGAGAAGAGTTATTGTCGAGTTATTATCTCTACCTAGCATAAAAATTAAAATACTTTGCAACATTACGTTATTATACATTGCATATCTGACATAAAATACTTGCAAAAATTACTTAGCTAATTAATATTACGCATGACAACTCACATTATTTACTTTGCAAAACATTATAGAATACATAACAGATAATTGTGACCCTGTGTATTGTTCATTGGAATTAAAATAAAAAAAACGTGATTTCGTCAATCGCCGTTATTTGCGACTTCAGGCAACTGTCGCTAAGAGCTATTTTTGTTTCTCCGTTCAATTTCCCGATAAAATCGTCGACTTAGTTATTAACTAAGTTCTTCAGTTAGGTGGTATCAACAATACCACAATAGCCATGTTGCCGGAGTTTTTTGATAAAAGACTTGCTAGTTGGAATACAGAAAATATTTACCAAACACCTATTCACGATAATAAACCGGGGCACTATTGTGGGTTTTCGGTTGGTTTTATATTATATTAGGTACTCACCCTTCGTAACGTGTCTCCACGAAAAAACGTCACTTTCACACTAACCACCTTTCGTTTTAACTCTCGCGACGATAACTGAAATGTTGACGCGCGCCGGACAGATTCACGGACATACAACCACCCACCCACCCCGCGCCCCGGTTTCCGTCTGGACTGGTTCTGTCGTCCGAGTGAGTGCCAAAAATTAGCGTTCGTCTATTAAATGATTGTCGGATGATGATTATTGACGGACACTTTTATCGCACCCGATCACACTTTAGTTACTACCTACGTTTAGTATCGACGACGCATCGTTTCGATTATTGAAATTCGAATTGAATTTTTTTTTTTTCTAGTTTTCGACGTAGATTCGCGTGACACAAATATTATGAGCCTTTTTGGATCGATTTCGTGTGCATCACGCCATTTCTACGGGCGAACGTGAATGTGTGATGTTGACGTGATGGAAGCAACGTTTAGGCAATCCGCATTACGTATTACTATCAATTATATTTTAAACGAATGAAAACTTCAATTCAGAAGTGTGATAATCCCGATCCATTCAAGTTTTGTTAATTTTAGATTAAAAATGCGTGAGTATTGTACTATTGCTAACGATGCCAAAACATCGCATATTCAATGTAAAAAGAACAAGAGCAACGGGCCATTAAGTTAATTTAAAAATAACTCGTACCGGATAAGTCGAATACGTATCCAGGGAAAATTTATTAATTTTAAAATTGACCGGCGGAAACAGGTTCTCGCCTCCCACCACTTTTGTGTAGCGGCCGCCAAATCAATTTTGTTTTTATATAATTGATTCAAAAAATTGAAATTCACGCATAGTTATCTGTGCCTGAAGTGGGTCATTTTCATTGCATTGTTAGTAAGATCGAAACCATAGAAACCATACAAAACGCATACGACTATTTCTGTTTTTCATTTCACGCACTGTTTTTTATTAGTTACCTAGCAACATGGTCACTGCATTGAAACTTCAGAGTTCCTTCAAAAATTTGAATTTTTAATTTCAATTTTTTGAATCAATGATTTAATATAAAAATAACTATTGTGGAAAACAGCAAAAAATAAAATAATACCACTAATTGGCGGCTGGTCAGGATAGACCTAACGTTCGAAATTTAGAAAAATATTTTTTTTATTTTAATACTGTTACTTTTCTAATGAAGTGCGAAATAAGTTGTGCCCCATAGCTATCTTTTTTATTTTTCACTACGACAATTACAAAGTGTTGATATTCACAACTTTTCGTGAGCACTTCGATAGAAATGAACAAGAACGCAGGAAAATTCCACACCGAATATTAATATTCTGTCTTGGCCCATGTTTACTTTTATCTACCGCAAAACAAAATGTTCGGATTTGTCAGGGGTATTCTGATTTAAAAAAAGAAGAACATTTGACGAATATTTTAAGTCTCAAACGTTTGGAAAATAATGCAACAACAATTCATAGACTACAAAAAAGCCTATGATTCAGTACCACATTCATGGTTAATTAAAATTCTTAAAATTTATAAAATTAATATTAAATTAAATCACCTTCTTTATATGGATGACATAAAACTTAACAATAACTGAAAATCAATCAATATGTCGTGGTCATTACGAAAATTTAGAATATATAACTAAAGAAGGAGAAATCATTAAAAATTTAAATAAAGGAGAATTTTATAAATATTTAGGTATTAATCAATCAAATCAAATTAAATCTATTCTTTTGGTGTTATAAAATGGTCCAAAACTAATTTAAAGAATATAAATATTCAAACTAGAGTTCTCTTTACAAAATTTTGTAAACATCACCCCAAATCTGCTGTTGAAAGATTTAATTTACCACGCGAAAATGGTGGTAGGGGTTTTTCAAATCTAGAAATTCTACAACACAATCAAATTGCTTCACTAAAAAATTATTTTCTCAATAGAGCTCGTGATATGACACTATAGCAAATATAAAACAAAAGTCTTTACATGGGAGATATTTTAAAGAGCTGAGGGTTTTATATTTGCAATACAAGATCTTGCACCGTTTTGGCTCACAGCGAATATAAAAAACGTCATGATATATTCGCAAAAATTATACACATGAATTTAGCAGTTAAATTCAATTTATTAAAGGATACACAACCACATTACATTTATAAACCAGAAAGTTGTTTAGAAAATGACAATTACAAATTATATTTTGATCGCACAGTTTTAACTGACATTCACATTCAGCATAACAGACCAGACATTATTATTTTAAATAAACAACAAAAGCAAGCATATCTTTTAGATATAGCTGTTCCAAATTCACACAATATAACACAGACATATAATACAAAAATTAATAAATATATTATTATAATTTCAGCAACAGGAATAGTACCGCAATCTCTTTTTAAAAATTTAAAAATTTTGGACTTAGAGAACACATAAAACACAAAAAAGTCAAAATGTGGAGGCGAGACGCCGGTAATTATGTTGATAAGCACTGCACTACTGCCGCCGGGTGGAGGTGGGATACGAAAAGAAGATGCTCTCACTGCTCTCACTCACAATAAGTTCGGAAAAACCGAATTTTATTATCGTATTTAATTGACGTCACAGTTACTTTGGCGAAACAGGAGCTCGCTTTTCGAAGGCATGATGAAAAAGACAGACGAATCAATTTGATATATAAAACCTAACAGGAACGGCTGGTCCATGAGGTCATTTGGGTAATGACCCCCTAAAAAATAAAGGTTTTACCCAACACCAGCCGCGACTGCAATGTACACAAGACTATGACTGCTACATATTATGTTATTTCAACCAAATCAGAAGTACAATAATTTTGAAAAGTAAGTGCAATGTATACTTCTAAATCTATCTAAATTTATTAATATGTAATTTTTTTCAAAACTATCGATCTTTCTTTGAAACATTTTCAATTCACAATTCACTGTTGGAAGCGCTGTACTTTTTAGTATAAATACGTATACGAAAAATTAAAATAATAGTTGAATTAACACATCGTTAAATGTTACGAGGAACATAGTTTTTTGGATTACACAGCAAAATCTTGGAATTTCAGTCCGATATTACTCCATTGAGTCTTTGGACTCACAAATAAATACCTCGAAAAGCCGACAAACATCTGTCTAGAACTTTTCTAGTAACCAGAGGGTATCGTAAACGACCCGTGTTTAGACCTCTTTCGTGAAAGTGACCGACCGCCGGCGCCGCTCGATTTCGTCATAAATCTCAGCCGTACCCCCCACGATAATTGACAAGTCTGTCATACAGCCCTACCATTTAAAACCTTTATTCTCTTCGTTTTAAAAATAGTTTCGCATGGTTTTTCTCTCTTCTCGTTTTACAATGGTC
>NW_027184256.1:0-16294 GCF_963966145.1 Tenebrio molitor | reverse complement strand
CTCAATCAACTAAATTATTTCGAATACAATAACCACATAACTACAAGTTGGATAGGCATGGGTGCAAAATACCGATAATGCATGAAACCTAATAATAATAATAATGACATAATAAAAGTTAATTAAAAATCGCTGTTTCACGTCTTTTTCTTTTTTGTTCGAGAGTTTTTGTGGTTCTGAAAAGAACCGTTTATAAATGTGTCGAAAACGAAAAACATCTATTTCGAACTGGTGTACTTGGTGACGGCTTTGGTACCTTCGGAGACGGCGTGCTTGGCCAACTCACCGGGCAACAACAGACGCACGGCAGTTTGAATTTCTCTGCTGGTGATCGTCGAACGTTTGTTGTAGTGTGCCAGACGGGAAGCTTCAGCGGCGATACGTTCGAAGATGTCGTTCACGAAACTGTTCATTATGCTCATAGCCTTACTAGAGATACCGGTGTCGGGATGGACTTGTTTCAACACCTTGTAGATGTAGATGGCATAGCTCTCCTTCCTCCTGCGCTTCTTTTTTTTGTCGCTCTTGGAAATGTTCTTCTGAGCTTTCCCGGCCTTCTTGGCTGCCTTACCACTTGTCTTCGGCGGCATTTTTCAATTCAATTCGATTCAACAAACTCGCGAACTGCTCTGACTCGTGTGCGTGCGTTAACTTTGCACCACCACCTTTCTGATAGGTAGTGTGTTCACCAGAACCCCACCTGAAAACGGGCTCCCACCAATCGTCACGTCCTATTCTCCTATCACGGAGGCTATAAATTCGAAGCACAGCTACCAGCTTTTACAATCGACGAGTCCCGTCCGTCAGTTTTATTACTTCTCGTGGTGTCTAACGAACGAACTTAAAATGTCAGGTCGCGGTAAAGGAGGTAAAGTGAAGGGAAAAGCGAAATCCCGTTCGAGCCGTGCCGGTCTCCAGTTTCCGGTGGGTAGGATACATCGTCTTCTCAGAAAAGGAAATTACGCGGAACGCGTCGGTGCAGGAGCTCCCGTCTATTTGGCCGCCGTCATGGAGTACTTAGCCGCCGGAAGTTCTAGAATTGGCAGGAAACGCTGCCCGTGACAACAAGAAGACACGTATTATACCGCGTCATCTGCAGCTGGCCATCAGAAACGACGAGGAATTGAACAAACTCCTGTCCGGAGTTACGATCGCCCAAGGCGGTGTCTTACCCAACATTCAGGCCGTACTTTTACCCAAAAAAACCGAGAAGAAACCTTAAACGAACGATCGATCCATCTCCGTGGCGAAAACTCAAAATATCGGCCCTTCTCAGGGCCACTATAGCTTTTTTTTTTCGTAAAATGACCGATGCATCTTTTCTTTTTGTATTATTATCATTTACGACTGCAATGCCAAAAGGAAAGCAAGGGGTGTTTACGATCTTGGTACATTTATCAGGTAGTCAGTTAGTAATAATTGTCCGTTGTTTCTCGAAAGAACATCATGTTTCTTTTTTTTCCTCTTATTTTTATTTTGTGGTTCTGAAAAGAACCGATTTTGTATTTCGTATTTTATTCTGGTTTTCTCGAACGGTGAAGAGCGCCAGGAAATTAACCTCCGAAACCGTAGAGGGTGCGTCCTTGACGTTTCAAAGCGTAGACGACGTCCATCGCTGTCACGGTTTTACGTTTGGCGTGTTCCGTGTAGGTGACGGCATCTCGGATGACATTTTCCAAGAACACTTTCAGGACTCCGCGAGTTTCTTCGTAGATCAAACCGGAAATACGTTTCACGCCGCCACGACGAGCCAATCTTCTGATAGCGGGTTTCGTGATGCCCTGGATGTTGTCACGCAGGACTTTGCGATGACGCTTCGCTCCTCCTTTTCCCAATCCTTTGCCTCCTTTACCGCGACCGGTCATCTTTTCAGATTATTTCAACTGACACAAAATACCTGCACACCTCGTCCCTAGGAAGTCAACTACCGCAAAATTTCAACTAACGGAGCCTTATATAGATTCAACGGTTCACCATCGACCAATCGACGAAGTCAGCCGTTGACTTTGTTCACGTATAAAAGTACAATTTAATATGGCGGAATTTTTAGTACCCGTTTACCTTTCGACGCGTGCACGTCTAACGATCGTCAGAGTCGATTTTAATAATTGTCAGTTTTGTTTTTCATTCGTTTCATTCGAAATGGCCAGGACCAAGCAGACCGCACGCAAGTCCACCGGAGGAAAAGCCCCCAGGAAACAACTGGCTACCAAAGCGGCCAGGAAAAGCGCTCCCGCCACTGGCGGCGTCAAGAAGCCCCACCGTTACAGACCTGGTACCGTGGCTCTGCGTGAGATCCGTCGTTACCAGAAAAGTACCGAGTTGCTCATCCGCAAGCTTCCCTTTCAACGTTTGGTGAGGGAGATCGCTCAGGATTTCAAAACCGATTTGCGCTTCCAAAGCTCCGCCGTGATGGCCCTCCAGGAAGCGAGCGAAGCTTACTTGGTCGGTCTGTTCGAGGACACGAATTTGTGCGCCATCCACGCCAAACGTGTAACCATCATGCCAAAGGACATCCAACTTGCCAGACGTATTCGGGGTGAACGCGCTTAAATTTTTCCACATCGTGTTTCGGAAGAACAACACGAAACACGAATTTTATAACAAAAAAATCGGTTCTTTTCAGAACCTCAAACTTTACAGGCAAAAAAAAAATATATCGCCCTTCAACCGGAAATGAATAAAATAAAAATGTCAATAATCGGTCGGTCCTCTCGATTCGGGTTGGGTTGCGGTCGTTCGTAAAATTTTATTGCATCCTGTCATCACCTACCTGCCAGCTGATGCTATCTATTTTATTTGGTTTCGCCGTAAGGATAGTTTTATTTCTTTTTTTCGTCGTAGATTATCGTGTGGCCCTGAAAAGGGCCATTTGTGCGTGCCCCGTTGCCGGTAGTACGATGATGACGTCGGAACGAGGCACAGCCGAACGAACATGAGTCGAGTATCCATCCACGTTTCTCACTTTTTCCTCTTCGGCGAAGCGGCCTTTTTCACCTTGACAGGAATGGCTTTGGCTGTCTTGGGTTTGGGTGCTTTGGGTTTTTTAGTCGGACCAGCCTTGTTAGATTTCTTCGCTTTGGAAGGCGATCGGGGTTTCGGGGCGGCTCTAGTTTTCTTTTCTGCCGAGGAGGCGGCCGATTTCTTGGCTTTCGCTGCGGCGGCGGAGGCAGCGACGGCGCTCTTCTTTTCGGCAGCAGTCTTCTTCGCTTTGGGGGAGGCTTGTTTTTTGGCTGTCTTCGAGGAAGCCTTGTCGGAAGTCGTCGCGACGGCGGTACGTTTGGCGGATGATTTTTTCGTCTTGGATGCGGCGGACGAAGCGGGTTTCCTCTTGTCGGAGGCGGAGGCGACTTTGGCACCACCGGAGGTGGACGAGGCGAGCTTGAACGAACCCGACGCGCCCTTACCTTTCGTCTGAACCAGAGATCCCGACGCCACGGCGCCTTTCAGATATTTCTTGATGAAAGGGGCGACCTTTTCGGCGTCGACTTTGTAATTTGCGGCGATGAACTTCTTGATGGCCTGAAGAGACGATCCTCCGCGTTCCTTGAGTCCCTTGATGGCGTTGTTTACCATCTCGGATGTCGGAGGATGGGACGGTTTCGCCCTGGGATTTTTCGCTTTTTTCTCTTTCTTCGCGTGGGATTGAGGGGTGGCAGCGGAACCGGTGGTGACCGATGATGCTGTTTGATTTTCGACGTCGGCCATCTTTCACGTTAAAACGTTAAAAGTTAATAATAATTATTGAAAAAACACTTGCTCACACACGTACACTTCGAGCACCTCGTGAACGAGAATTGAACAAAAAAATTTTCTAAGTCTTTATAAAATAGTCGCCACTGCGGACGGAAGACTGAACGCGCACCGCGTCCGCCGTCGAAGAAATTGCAGGCCTCGGAATCGTTGCCCGCGTGATGGCATCGTCCTCTTTCCTCGATCACCATCGCCACCGTGTGATCAAGCTGGCCGAACTCGGTTTCCGAAGTTTCCCTGGAGATAGCGAAGTTCGTCTCGGAACGTCGGTGGGTTTCGAATCAGGTACACGCCCCTCCAACCACCAGCCCTAAATCCGGGTCGTCACGGTTTCGATTCGGGACCGACGGTTTACGTCGGCGGTGCGGGGTAGACGCGTCGATTCCGGGAATCCATATTTCGTTCGCCGAAATATTGGTCCATCTCTTCCCGGAATACCGCGCCACCTTCTCGATTTTACGACATCTTCGCGTCGCCAAACGCTTCCGAAACGGTCGAAGCACAGAAAGGACCTGGTGTTCGAACCGAGGCAATTCCGACAACAGGATGCCGCGAACCGCCTCTCCGACGTTCAGGTCGATCGTTTTCGGCGGAAGTTGAAACGGGACGAGTCGACGACGGGTCCCGTTGCCGTCCGGACCCTTCGGGACGGCCGAAAGTCCGTCGAGAGGATCATCCGAAAGGAGACGGTCTTCATCGTCCGACCGATGCCGCACCTACGAGTTTTCCGATATTTTCTTCGACGGATCTTCAGGTTTTCTTCCTTTCTTCCGTCTTTCTCTCTTCGTAATTTCGTGTCCGACCTGCGTCGTCCGAAGTCGGGGTGAAGATCGAAGAAAAAACGCCAAAAATAACAACTCGTCAGCCACGCACACCGCGTTCGAATGTCTAACGGTCCAACTTGGATTTTCGAAGATCGCCGAATCCGAGGGACGATAAATAATAATAATAATAATAATAATGGTAATAAATAATAATGTTAATAATAATAATAATGATATGATGATTATAACGATAATTATTATAGATAGGTAAATAGAAACACAGGTCTCCTCTCGAAAATCGGAACTTCCTGATATTACTTACATATTTCGGTCGATCCAAATGTGGGAATCTCGTCGTCGTCGGAGCAAGCAGCGCGGTAGGTGGGGTGAAATTCTGGATTTTCCACCGCCGCCGGCGGTCGAAAAATGTGCGACGCGGGAGATCGCCAGTCCGTCTAGTAGTCTCTCTTGTCGTTAGAGCGTGACGTGGTGGTTGTTGTGGGATTTCCCGTTAGTTCGGTCCGACGTCGGTCGTCAGAGGGTAAGTGCATACGGAAACGAAACGCATCGCGTTTTGATGTTCATATTCGTGCATCGGAATGTTAAAAGCAATATATTTTACACCAACGATCACACCTAAACACCACGGCAACGGCCATACCACGTTGAAAAGCACCGGTTCTCGTCCGATCACCGAAGTTAAGCAACGTCGGGCGCGGTCAGTACTTGGATGGGTGACCGCTTGGGAACACCGCGTGCCGTTGCCCCCCAACACTTTTTGTTTTTTTTTGAAATCCATAGCAACCACCGAACCGATTTGTTTTTCGTGCAGGTATTCGGAAACATGCACAGACCCGTATAATGTAGATTCATAGCTTTAAGTACTAGATAATTAAGAAAACAATTTTTTTTGTCGATTAATTGTAAACAATTGCAGAATAAAAACTCGTCAAACGGTAAAGGTTGTCGTTCGATCACCGAAGGTAAGCCACGCGGGCAGCGGTCAGCACTTGGACGGGTGACCGGTTCATTATATTCCTTCCGTGAGTTTAACAAAGATAACATATGCAAATGTCGTAAGTGCGACGAGGAAGACGGCGATCTTTTAATGTAAAAAAAATATATATTAGGTTACGCGTACATGCCACTTTGACTGCTGCTTTATTTTTTTGGTTTTTAAATAATTAGAGATCTGAATTCAACATATCAGTTCTATGTTATAATGGACAGACAATGTTGTATTCTTGGCCCCTAACACGTTAAGACCAACATAAAAACTAGAATAACTTACCATTCGTTAAACGTTAAACAATTTCGAACCACGTTTTTTTGAGCTCGAACAAACTCATAACACAACACTCATTTATTAGTCACTGGACCATTGTAAAACGAGAAGAGAGAAAAACCATGCGAAACTATTTTTAAAACGAAGAGAATAAAGGTTTTAAATGGTAGGGCTGTATGACAGACTTGTCAATTATCGTGGGGGGTACGGCTGAGATTTATGACGAAATCGAGCGGCGCCGGCGGTCGGTCACTTTCACGAAAGAGGTCTAAACACGGGTCGTTTACGATACCCTCTGGTTACTAGAAAAGTTCTAGACAGATGTTTGTCGGCTTTTCGAGGTATTTATTTGTGAGTCCAAAGACTCAATGGAGTAATATCGGACTGAAATTCCAAGATTTTGCTGTGTAATCCAAAAAACTATGTTCCTCGTAACATTTAACGATGTGTTAATTCAACTATTATTTTAATTTTTCGTATACGTATTTATACTAAAAAGTACAGCGCTTCCAACAGTGAATTGTGAATTGAAAATGTTTCAAAGAAAGATCGATAGTTTTGAAAAAAATTACATATTAATAAATTTAGATAGATTTAGAAGTATACATTGCACTTACTTTTCAAAATTATTGTACTTCTGATTTGGTTGAAATAACATAATATGTAGCAGTCATAGTCTTGTGTACATTGCAGTCGCGGCTGGTGTTGGGTAAAACCTTTATTTTTTAGGGGGTCATTCCCAAATGACCTCATGGACCAGCCGTTCCTGTTAGGTTTTATATATCAAATTGATTCGTCTGTCTTTTTCATCATGCCTTCGAAAAGCGAGCTCCTGTTTCGCCAAAGTAACTGTGACGTCAATTAAATACGATAATAAAATTCGGTTTTTCCGAACTTATTGTGAGTGAGAGCAGTGAGAGCATCTTCTTTTCGTATCCCACCTCCACCCGGCGGCAGTAGTGCAGTGCTTATCAACATAATTACCGGCGTCTCGCCTCCACATTTTGACTTTTTTGTGTTTTATGTGTTCTCTAAGTCCAAAATTTTTAAATTTTTAAAAAGAGATTGCGGTACTATTCCTGTTGCTGAAATTATAATAATATATTTATTAATTTTTGTATTATATGTCTGTGTTATATTGTGTGAATTTGGAACAGCTATATCTAAAAGATATGCTTGCTTTTGTTGTTTATTTAAAATAATAATGTCTGGTCTGTTATGCTGAATGTGAATGTCAGTTAAAACTGTGCGATCAAAATATAATTTGTAATTGTCATTTTCTAAACAACTTTCTGGTTTATAAATGTAATGTGGTTGTGTATCCTTTAATAAATTGAATTTAACTGCTAAATTCATGTGTATAATTTTTGCGAATATATCATGACGTTTTTTATATTCGCTGTGAGCCAAAACGGTGCAAGATCTTGTATTGCAAATATAAAACCCTCAGCTCTTTAAAATATCTCCCATGTAAAGACTTTTGTTTTATATTTGCTATAGTGTCATATCACGAGCTCTATTGAGAAAATAATTTTTTAGTGAAGCAATTTGATTGTGTTGTAGAATTTCTAGATTTGAAAAACCCCTACCACCATTTTCGCGTGGTAAATTAAATCTTTCAACAGCAGATTTGGGGTGATGTTTACAAAATTTTGTAAAGAGAACTCTAGTTTGAATATTTATATTCTTTAAATTAGTTTTGGACCATTTTATAACACCAAAAGAATAGATTTAATTTGATTTGATTGATTAATACCTAAATATTTATAAAATTCTCCTTTATTTAAATTTTTAATGATTTCTCCTTCTTTAGTTATATATTCTAAATTTTCGTAATGACCACGACATATTGATTGATTTTCAGTTATTGTTAAGTTTTATGTCATCCATATAAAGAAGGTGATTTAATTTAATATTAATTTTATAAATTTTAAGAATTTTAATTAACCATGAATGTGGTACTGAATCATAGGCTTTTTTGTAGTCTATGAATTGTTGTTGCATTATTTTCCAAACGTTTGAGACTTAAAATATTCGTCAAATGTTCTTCTTTTTTTAAATCAGAATACCCCTGACAAATCCGAACATTTTGTTTTGCGGTAGATAAAAGTAAACATGGGCCAAGACAGAATATTAATATTCGGTGTGGAATTTTCCTGCGTTCTTGTTCATTTCTATCGAAGTGCTCACGAAAAGTTGTGAATATCAACACTTTGTAATTGTCGTAGTGAAAAATAAAAAAGATAGCTATGGGGCACAACTTATTTCGCACTTCATTAGAAAAGTAACAGTATTAAAATAAAAAAAATATTTTTCTAAATTTCGAACGTTAGGTCTATCCTGACCAGCCGCCAATTAGTGGTATTATTTTATTTTTTGCTGTTTTCCACAATAGTTATTTTTATATTAAATCATTGATTCAAAAAATTGAAATTAAAAATTCAAATTTTTGAAGGAACTCTGAAGTTTCAATGCAGTGACCATGTTGCTAGGTAACTAATAAAAAACAGTGCGTGAAATGAAAAACAGAAATAGTCGTATGCGTTTTGTATGGTTTCTATGGTTTCGATCTTACTAACAATGCAATGAAAATGACCCACTTCAGGCACAGATAACTATGCGTGAATTTCAATTTTTTGAATCAATTATATAAAAACAAAATTGATTTGGCGGCCGCTACACAAAAGTGGTGGGAGGCGAGAACCTGTTTCCGCCGGTCAATTTTAAAATTAATAAATTTTCCCTGGATACGTATTCGACTTATCCGGTACGAGTTATTTTTAAATTAACTTAATGGCCCGTTGCTCTTGTTCTTTTTACATTGAATATGCGATGTTTTGGCATCGTTAGCAATAGTACAATACTCACGCATTTTTAATCTAAAATTAACAAAACTTGAATGGATCGGGATTATCACACTTCTGAATTGAAGTTTTCATTCGTTTAAAATATAATTGATAGTAATACGTAATGCGGATTGCCTAAACGTTGCTTCCATCACGTCAACATCTCACATTCACGTTCGCCCGTAGAAATGGCGTGATGCACACGAAATCGATCCAAAAAGGCTCATAATATTTGTGTCACGCGAATCTACGTCGAAAACTAGAAAAAAAAAAAATTCAATTCGAATTTCAATAATCGAAACGATGCGTCGTCGATACTAAACGTAGGTAGTAACTAAAGTGTGATCGGGTGCGATAAAAGTGTCCGTCAATAATCATCATCCGACAATCATTTAATAGACGAACGCTAATTTTTGGCACTCACTCGGACGACAGAACCAGTCCAGACGGAAACCGGGGCGCGGGGTGGGTGGGTGGTTGTATGTCCGTGAATCTGTCCGGCGCGCGTCAACATTTCAGTTATCGTCGCGAGAGTTAAAACGAAAGGTGGTTAGTGTGAAAGTGACGTTTTTTCGTGGAGACACGTTACGAAGGGTGAGTACCTAATATAATATAAAACCAACCGAAAACCCACAATAGTGCCCCGGTTTATTATCGTGAATAGGTGTTTGGTAAATATTTTCTGTATTCCAACTAGCAAGTCTTTTATCAAAAAACTCCGGCAACATGGCTATTGTGGTATTGTTGATACCACCTAACTGAAGAACTTAGTTAATAACTAAGTCGACGATTTTATCGGGAAATTGAACGGAGAAACAAAAATAGCTCTTAGCGACAGTTGCCTGAAGTCGCAAATAACGGCGATTGACGAAATCACGTTTTTTTTATTTTAATTCCAATGAACAATACACAGGGTCACAATTATCTGTTATGTATTCTATAATGTTTTGCAAAGTAAATAATGTGAGTTGTCATGCGTAATATTAATTAGCTAAGTAATTTTTGCAAGTATTTTATGTCAGATATGCAATGTATAATAACGTAATGTTGCAAAGTATTTTAATTTTTATGCTAGGTAGAGATAATAACTCGACAATAACTCTTCTCTAATGAAAAAAAAAATAGAAAATGATTTAGGAACATAAAAAATCTCATTAAAACAGGAACAATTGAAATTAAAATAAACATAACATTCTGTACTAAAGTACAGTTTTGTTCACTCCTTTTTTCAAAGTCTTCTGTCCTCTCATTTGCACATACTGCTATTCCAAAACAGTGAAATTGTCTGTTTCAGGGAATCCTTAACGTTCCTTGCTAATGTCAACAACGTTTTCGATGAAACAAAGAGTCGGAAAAATGTCGGCTCATTGTATTCAATAACATACGCGACTACAAAACCATCTGTATCATTTGTAGGAATCGCGGTTTTTTCGATGAGAATTCGTTCTAATTTTTTCTTTCTTAAAAAAGCTAAGTAATTTTAATTTCACTAAAGATGAACATTTAGGCTATATGCTGGGTAATGCAAATCCATCAACCATCAACTAGGTTGTTCAGCAGATGTACGATTGTTTATTTGATTTCTTCTTCCGAAGAGTTGTATTCTGGCAAAATAGAAATTTATTCATAACATAACCTCAATCAACTAAATTATTTCGAATACAATAACCACATAACTACAAGTTGGATAGGCATGGGTGCAAAATACCGATAATGCATGAAACCTAATAATAATAATAATGACATAATAAAAGTTAATTAAAAATCGCTGTTTCACGTCTTTTTCTTTTTTGTTCGAGAGTTTTTGTGGTTCTGAAAAGAACCGTTTATAAATGTGTCGAAAACGAAAAACATCTATTTCGAACTGGTGTACTTGGTGACGGCTTTGGTACCTTCGGAGACGGCGTGCTTGGCCAACTCACCGGGCAACAACAGACGCACGGCAGTTTGAATTTCTCTGCTGGTGATCGTCGAACGTTTGTTGTAGTGTGCCAGACGGGAAGCTTCAGCGGCGATACGTTCGAAGATGTCGTTCACGAAACTGTTCATTATGCTCATAGCCTTACTAGAGATACCGGTGTCGGGATGGACTTGTTTCAACACCTTGTAGATGTAGATGGCATAGCTCTCCTTCCTCCTGCGCTTCTTTTTTTTGTCGCTCTTGGAAATGTTCTTCTGAGCTTTCCCGGCCTTCTTGGCTGCCTTACCACTTGTCTTCGGCGGCATTTTTCAATTCAATTCGATTCAACAAACTCGCGAACTGCTCTGACTCGTGTGCGTGCGTTAACTTTGCACCACCACCTTTCTGATAGGTAGTGTGTTCACCAGAACCCCACCTGAAAACGGGCTCCCACCAATCGTCACGTCCTATTCTCCTATCACGGAGGCTATAAATTCGAAGCACAGCTACCAGCTTTTACAATCGACGAGTCCCGTCCGTCAGTTTTATTACTTCTCGTGGTGTCTAACGAACGAACTTAAAATGTCAGGTCGCGGTAAAGGAGGTAAAGTGAAGGGAAAAGCGAAATCCCGTTCGAGCCGTGCCGGTCTCCAGTTTCCGGTGGGTAGGATACATCGTCTTCTCAGAAAAGGAAATTACGCGGAACGCGTCGGTGCAGGAGCTCCCGTCTATTTGGCCGCCGTCATGGAGTACTTAGCCGCCGAAGTTCTAGAATTGGCAGGAAACGCTGCCCGTGACAACAAGAAGACACGTATTATACCGCGTCATCTGCAGCTGGCCATCAGAAACGACGAGGAATTGAACAAACTCCTGTCCGGAGTTACGATCGCCCAAGGCGGTGTCTTACCCAACATTCAGGCCGTACTTTTACCCAAAAAAACCGAGAAGAAACCTTAAACGAACGATCGATCCATCTCCGTGGCGAAAACTCAAAATATCGGCCCTTCTCAGGGCCACTATAGCTTTTTTTTTTCGTAAAATGACCGATGCATCTTTTCTTTTTGTATTATTATCATTTACGACTGCAATGCCAAAAGGAAAGCAAGGGGTGTTTACGATCTTGGTACATTTATCAGGTAGTCAGTTAGTAATAATTGTCCGTTGTTTCTCGAAAGAACATCATGTTTCTTTTTTTTCCTCTTATTTTTATTTTGTGGTTCTGAAAAGAACCGATTTTGTATTTCGTATTTTATTCTGGTTTTCTCGAACGGTGAAGAGCGCCAGGAAATTAACCTCCGAAACCGTAGAGGGTGCGTCCTTGACGTTTCAAAGCGTAGACGACGTCCATCGCTGTCACGGTTTTACGTTTGGCGTGTTCCGTGTAGGTGACGGCATCTCGGATGACATTTTCCAAGAACACTTTCAGGACTCCGCGAGTTTCTTCGTAGATCAAACCGGAAATACGTTTCACGCCGCCACGACGAGCCAATCTTCTGATAGCGGGTTTCGTGATGCCCTGGATGTTGTCACGCAGGACTTTGCGATGACGCTTCGCTCCTCCTTTTCCCAATCCTTTGCCTCCTTTACCGCGACCGGTCATCTTTTCAGATTATTTCAACTGACACAAAATACCTGCACACCTCGTCCCTAGGAAGTCAACTACCGCAAAATTTCAACTAACGGAGCCTTATATAGATTCAACGGTTCACCATCGACCAATCGACGAAGTCAGCCGTTGACTTTGTTCACGTATAAAAGTACAATTTAATATGGCGGAATTTTTAGTACCCGTTTACCTTTCGACGCGTGCACGTCTAACGATCGTCAGAGTCGATTTTAATAATTGTCAGTTTTGTTTTTCATTCGTTTCATTCGAAATGGCCAGGACCAAGCAGACCGCACGCAAGTCCACCGGAGGAAAAGCCCCCAGGAAACAACTGGCTACCAAAGCGGCCAGGAAAAGCGCTCCCGCCACTGGCGGCGTCAAGAAGCCCCACCGTTACAGACCTGGTACCGTGGCTCTGCGTGAGATCCGTCGTTACCAGAAAAGTACCGAGTTGCTCATCCGCAAGCTTCCCTTTCAACGTTTGGTGAGGGAGATCGCTCAGGATTTCAAAACCGATTTGCGCTTCCAAAGCTCCGCCGTGATGGCCCTCCAGGAAGCGAGCGAAGCTTACTTGGTCGGTCTGTTCGAGGACACGAATTTGTGCGCCATCCACGCCAAACGTGTAACCATCATGCCAAAGGACATCCAACTTGCCAGACGTATTCGGGGTGAACGCGCTTAAATTTTTCCACATCGTGTTTCGGAAGAACAACACGAAACACGAATTTTATAACAAAAAAATCGGTTCTTTTCAGAACCTCAAACTTTACAGGCAAAAAAAAAAATATATCGCCCTTCAACCGGAAATGAATAAAATAAAAATGTCAATAATCGGTCGGTCCTCTCGATTCGGGTTGGGTTGCGGTCGTTCGTAAAATTTTATTGCATCCTGTCATCACCTACCTGCCAGCTGATGCTATCTATTTTATTTGGTTTCGCCGTAAGGATAGTTTTATTTCTTTTTTTCGTCGTAGATTATCGTGTGGCCCTGAAAAGGGCCATTTGTGCGTGCCCCGTTGCCGGTAGTACGATGATGACGTCGGAACGAGGCACAGCCGAACGAACATGAGTCGAGTATCCATCCACGTTTCTCACTTTTTCCTCTTCGGCGAAGCGGCCTTTTTCACCTTGACAGGAATGGCTTTGGCTGTCTTGGGTTTGGGTGCTTTGGGTTTTTTAGTCGGACCAGCCTTGTTAGATTTCTTCGCTTTGGAAGGCGATCGGGGTTTCGGGGCGGCTCTAGTTTTCTTTTCTGCCGAGGAGGCGGCCGATTTCTTGGCTTTCGCTGCGGCGGCGGAGGCAGCGACGGCGCTCTTCTTTTCGGCAGCAGTCTTCTTCGCTTTGGGGGAGGCTTGTTTTTTGGCTGTCTTCGAGGAAGCCTTGTCGGAAGTCGTCGCGACGGCGGTACGTTTGGCGGATGATTTTTTCGTCTTGGATGCGGCGGACGAAGCGGGTTTCCTCTTGTCGGAGGCGGAGGCGACTTTGGCACCACCGGAGGTGGACGAGGCGAGCTTGAACGAACCCGACGCGCCCTTACCTTTCGTCTGAACCAGAGATCCCGACGCCACGGCGCCTTTCAGATATTTCTTGATGAAAGGGGCGACCTTTTCGGCGTCGACTTTGTAATTTGCGGCGACGAACTTCTTGATGGCCTGAAGAGACGATCCTCCGCGTTCCTTGAGTCCCTTGATGGCGTTGTTTACCATCTCGGATGTCGGAGGATGGGACGGTTTCGCCCTGGGATTTTTCGCTTTTTTCTCTTTCTTCGCGTGGGATTGAGGGGTGGCAGCGGAACCGGTGGTGACCGATGATGCTGTTTGATTTTCGACGTCGGCCATCTTTCACGTTAAAACGTTAAAAGTTAATAATAATTATTGAAAAAACACTTGCTCACACACGTACACTTCGAGCACCTCGTGAACGAGAATTGAACAAAAAAATTTTCTAAGTCTTTATAAAATAGTCGCCACTGCGGACGGAAGACTGAACGCGCACCGCGTCCGCCGTCGAAGAAATTGCAGGCCTCGGAATCGTTGCCCGCGTGATGGCATCGTCCTCTTTCCTCGATCACCATCGCCACCGTGTGATCAAGCTGGCCGAACTCGGTTTCCGAAGTTTCCCTGGAGATAGCGAAGTTCGTCTCGGAACGTCGGTGGGTTTCGAATCAGGTACACGCCCCTCCAACCACCAGCCCTAAATCCGGGTCGTCACGGTTTCGATTCGGGACCGACGGTTTACGTCGGCGGTGCGGGGTAGACGCGTCGATTCCGGGAATCCATATTTCGTTCGCCGAAATATTGGTCCATCTCTTCCCGGAATACCGCGCCACCTTCTCGATTTTACGACATCTTCGCGTCGCCAAACGCTTCCGAAACGGTCGAAGCACAGAAAGGACCTGGTGTTCGAACCGAGGCAATTCCGACAACAGGATGCCGCGAACCGCCTCTCCGACGTTCAGGTCGATCGTTTTCGGCGGAAGTTGAAACGGGACGAGTCGACGACGGGTCCCGTTGCCGTCCGGACCCTTCGGGACGGCCGAAAGTCCGTCGAGAGGATCATCCGAAAGGAGACGGTCTTCATCGTCCGACCGATGCCGCACCTACGAGTTTTCCGATATTTTCTTCGACGGATCTTCAGGTTTTCTTCCTTTCTTCCGTCTTTCTCTCTTCGTAATTTCGTGTCCGACCTGCGTCGTCCGAAGTCGGGGTGAAGATCGAAGAAAAAACGCCAAAAATAACAACTCGTCAGCCACGCACACCGCGTTCGAATGTCTAACGGTCCAACTTGGATTTTCGAAGATCGCCGAATCCGAGGGACGATAAATAATAATAATAATAATAATAATGGTAATAAATAATAATGTTAATAATAATAATAATGATATGATGATTATAACGATAATTATTATAGATAGGTAAATAGAAACACAGGTCTCCTCTCGAAAATCGGAACTTCCTGATATTACTTACATATTTCGGTCGATCCAAATGTGGGAATCTCGTCGTCGTCGGAGCAAGCAGCGCGGTAGGTGGGGTGAAATTCTGGATTTTCCACCGCCGCCGGCGGTCGAAAAATGTGCGACGCGGGAGATCGCCAGTCCGTCTAGTAGTCTCTCTTGTCGTTAGAGCGTGACGTGGTGGTTGTTGTGGGATTTCCCGTTAGTTCGGTCCGACGTCGGTCGTCAGAGGGTAAGTGCATACGGAAACGAAACGCATCGCGTTTTGATGTTCATATTCGTGCATCGGAATGTTAAAAGCAATATATTTTACACCAACGATCACACCTAAACACCACGGCAACGGCCATACCACGTTGAAAAGCACCGGTTCTCGTCCGATCACCGAAGTTAAGCAACGTCGGGCGCGGTCAGTACTTGGATGGGTGACCGCTTGGGAACACCGCGTGCCGTTGCCCCCCAACACTTTTTGTTTTTTTTTGAAATCCATAGCAACCACCGAACCGATTTGTTTTTCGTGCAGGTATTCGGAAACATGCACAGACCCGTATAATGTAGATTCATAGCTTTAAGTACTAGATAATTAAGAAAACAATTTTTTTTGTCGATTAATTGTAAACAATTGCAGAATAAAAACTCGTCAAACGGTAAAGGTTGTCGTTCGATCACCGAAGGTAAGCCACGCGGGCAGCGGTCAGCACTTGGACGGGTGACCGGTTCATTATATTCCTTCCGTGAGTTTAACAAAGATAACATATGCAAATGTCGTAAGTGCGACGAGGAAGACGGCGATCTTTTAATGTAAAAAAAATATATATTAGGTTACGCGTACATGCCACTTTGACTGCTGCTTTATTTTTTTGGTTTTTAAATAATTAGAGATCTGAATTCAACATATCAGTTCTATGTTATAATGGACAGACAATGTTGTATTCTTGGCCCCTAACACGTTAAGACCAACATAAAAACTAGAATAACTTACCATTCGTTAAACGTTAAACAATTTCGAACCACGTTTTTTTGAGCTCGAACAAACTCATAACACAACACTCATTTATTAGTCACTGGACCATTGTAAAACGAGAAGAGAGAAAAACCATGCGAAACTATTTTTAAAACGAAGAGAATAAAGGTTTTAAATGGTAGGGCTGTATGACAGACTTGTCAATTATCGTGGGGGGTAC
>NW_027184255.1:0-16345 GCF_963966145.1 Tenebrio molitor | reverse complement strand
CGTCGGAACGAGGCACAGCCGAACGAACATGAGTCGAGTATCCATCCACGTTTCTCACTTTTTCCTCTTCGGCGAAGCGGCCTTTTTCACCTTGACAGGAATGGCTTTGGCTGTCTTGGGTTTGGGTGCTTTGGGTTTTTTAGTCGGACCAGCCTTGTTAGATTTCTTCGCTTTGGAAGGCGATCGGGGTTTCGGGGCGGCTCTAGTTTTCTTTTCTGCCGAGGAGGCGGCCGATTTCTTGGCTTTCGCTGCGGCGGCGGAGGCAGCGACGGCGCTCTTCTTTTCGGCAGCAGTCTTCTTCGCTTTGGGGGAGGCTTGTTTTTTGGCTGTCTTCGAGGAAGCCTTGTCGGAAGTCGTCGCGACGGCGGTACGTTTGGCGGATGATTTTTTCGTCTTGGATGCGGCGGACGAAGCGGGTTTCCTCTTGTCGGAGGCGGAGGCGACTTTGGCACCACCGGAGGTGGACGAGGCGAGCTTGAACGAACCCGACGCGCCCTTACCTTTCGTCTGAACCAGAGATCCCGACGCCACGGCGCCTTTCAGATATTTCTTGATGAAAGGGGCGACCTTTTCGGCGTCGACTTTGTAATTTGCGGCGACGAACTTCTTGATGGCCTGAAGAGACGATCCTCCGCGTTCCTTGAGTCCCTTGATGGCGTTGTTTACCATCTCGGATGTCGGAGGATGGGACGGTTTCGCCCTGGGATTTTTCGCTTTTTTCTCTTTCTTCGCGTGGGATTGAGGGGTGGCAGCGGAACCGGTGGTGACCGATGATGCTGTTTGATTTTCGACGTCGGCCATCTTTCACGTTAAAACGTTAAAAGTTAATAATAATTATTGAAAAAACACTTGCTCACACACGTACACTTCGAGCACCTCGTGAACGAGAATTGAACAAAAAAATTTTCTAAGTCTTTATAAAATAGTCGCCACTGCGGACGGAAGACTGAACGCGCACCGCGTCCGCCGTCGAAGAAATTGCAGGCCTCGGAATCGTTGCCCGCGTGATGGCATCGTCCTCTTTCCTCGATCACCATCGCCACCGTGTGATCAAGCTGGCCGAACTCGGTTTCCGAAGTTTCCCTGGAGATAGCGAAGTTCGTCTCGGAACGTCGGTGGGTTTCGAATCAGGTACACGCCCCTCCAACCACCAGCCCTAAATCCGGGTCGTCACGGTTTCGATTCGGGACCGACGGTTTACGTCGGCGGTGCGGGGTAGACGCGTCGATTCCGGGAATCCATATTTCGTTCGCCGAAATATTGGTCCATCTCTTCCCGGAATACCGCGCCACCTTCTCGATTTTACGACATCTTCGCGTCGCCAAACGCTTCCGAAACGGTCGAAGCACAGAAAGGACCTGGTGTTCGAACCGAGGCAATTCCGACAACAGGATGCCGCGAACCGCCTCTCCGACGTTCAGGTCGATCGTTTTCGGCGGAAGTTGAAACGGGACGAGTCGACGACGGGTCCCGTTGCCGTCCGGACCCTTCGGGACGGCCGAAAGTCCGTCGAGAGGATCATCCGAAAGGAGACGGTCTTCATCGTCCGACCGATGCCGCACCTACGAGTTTTCCGATATTTTCTTCGACGGATCTTCAGGTTTTCTTCCTTTCTTCCGTCTTTCTCTCTTCGTAATTTCGTGTCCGACCTGCGTCGTCCGAAGTCGGGGTGAAGATCGAAGAAAAAACGCCAAAAATAACAACTCGTCAGCCACGCACACCGCGTTCGAATGTCTAACGGTCCAACTTGGATTTTCGAAGATCGCCGAATCCGAGGGACGATAAATAATAATAATAATAATAATAATGGTAATAAATAATAATGTTAATAATAATAATAATGATATGATGATTATAACGATAATTATTATAGATAGGTAAATAGAAACACAGGTCTCCTCTCGAAAATCGGAACTTCCTGATATTACTTACATATTTCGGTCGATCCAAATGTGGGAATCTCGTCGTCGTCGGAGCAAGCAGCGCGGTAGGTGGGGTGAAATTCTGGATTTTCCACCGCCGCCGGCGGTCGAAAAATGTGCGACGCGGGAGATCGCCAGTCCGTCTAGTAGTCTCTCTTGTCGTTAGAGCGTGACGTGGTGGTTGTTGTGGGATTTCCCGTTAGTTCGGTCCGACGTCGGTCGTCAGAGGGTAAGTGCATACGGAAACGAAACGCATCGCGTTTTGATGTTCATATTCGTGCATCGGAATGTTAAAAGCAATATATTTTACACCAACGATCACACCTAAACACCACGGCAACGGCCATACCACGTTGAAAAGCACCGGTTCTCGTCCGATCACCATTCTTGTCCGAGCGGTCGACCCGTACGGACGTGCCGAGTACCTGCTCCGAACAAAGGACCACCCCCTCAAGCCGACATCGTGTCGCCCACATAAGTGCTAAATAACTGTGAACATAATATTAGTGAATAAAACGCCACAAAGTGAGTGAAATTAATGTTGTTAATGATAAAAAATCGCGCCGAAGAACGCGAAGCGAAAATCGCGACAGTGAAGAAGAACACATGAAGAAGAAAACACAAAAGGAAGTAAGGAAATCAAAGATGGAGGTACCACTACCGCTAAAAAACAAATATGAGCCACTTTCGGACCACGAGGACACTGAAATAGAGGACCAAGTTTCCGAACCCGAAGAAATGGAAGACCAAAACGAGGCTGTACAGGACGAAAATGTGAAAAACGAAAAACCTCCCCCAATAATACTCCATGCGAAATACGAATACAAAAAACTTATATCGTTCTGCAATGAAAACGCCAAAAGTGGAGTAAACATAAAGTACACACGAGATAAAACAATTATCTTCACCAACAAAATGTCGGAATTCTTGAGGCTAAAAGAAGTCCTCAAAAATAGCACCAACACCCAGTGGCACACATATGCCACAAAAGAAGAAAGGACGCACGGGTTCGTAATTTACGGGCTTGAAAACCACCCAGATGAAGAAGAAGTCAAACAGGACCTCCGATCCAAGAAAATTAACTGCAAAACCGTCTACAAAATGAAGAACACCAGTCACCCGCTGTATGTGGTGATCACAGACAATAAAACCACACTAAAAGACCTTGAAGAAAACGCAAAAACAGTCCAACAAGTAGTAGTTAAATGGAAGAAACTACTAAACAAAAAAGAAATAATCCAGTGCCACAAGTGCCAGTCGTGGGGCCACTCGGCAACAAATTGTTTCTCCAAGTCCAAGTGCCTGAAATGTGCAGGTCAACATTTAACCAGTGAATGTGAACTCAAAAAGGACAATGTTAACGACCAACAGAAAATCAAGTGCGCCAATTGCGGAGAGAAGCATCTGGCCAACAGCACCGAGTGTGAGGTGTACCAGGCGAGGAAACAGCACCTGGACAAGATCAAAGCCGCAGCCGCTGAAAAGAAGGCCAGGAAAAACGTATCTTACGTCCCGGCGCCGCTGCCGACAACAAATCCGTGGAACCGACAACAGATCGAGACTCCAAAAGTCCAGAACCAGCCCCCGACCCCTGCCCCGACAACGAGCAACAACAAAGAAGAACAAGAAGCAAGCTACAGCGACCTGGTTCAACTAATGACAGAAATCCGTAAGTTAAATGAAATAATTAACATCAAAAAACTCTTAGAAATAGTTAAAGAATTAACAGTTAAACTAAAAAATTGTCGCGATCCCTTTGCGCAAATTCAAATAATAATGGAAATTTCCAACAAACTCGCACCATAAATTCACCCTTAAGGAAAAGTACTTAAAAATCATTACCTGGAATGCTAATGGCATTCTAGGTAAACTTAACGAGCTCAAAGTATTCCTCAAAATGCGTGACGTGGACATAATGGCAGTAACGGAAACCAAGCTACTTAAAACGGACAAGATAATAATAGAAGGATTTAGCATAATCCGAAAAGAACGAAACACCGACACAAGGGGCGGAGGAGTCGCGATTTTGGTGAAGCGCGGCATACCGTACATTAAAGCTCAACTACCTGTTAACGAAATCGAGTGCGCGGCAATAAATCTTGCGAACAAAACAACCATTGTAGTTGCATACAACAGGCCAATTAACAAATACAAAGCAGACAGTATACATAAAATTCTCAATTCTCACACCAACGTAATAATTGCCGGTGATCTCAACTCCAAACATATTGATTGGGGAAATAATTACAGCAACACAAACGGCGTAACTTTAAAAAATATCATCAACAATTCAAACATCACTTTAAATTGCCCACCAACACACACCCACCACCCTAGTAATAACACTGATCCCTCAACAATTGACTTCTTTTTAATCAAAAACATAAATAACTACACATCAGCTGCGACAATTCAAGAACTACCGTCAGATCATTACCCTGTCGAAATGAGTATCAGTAATGTATCGCGAGAAAACCTAGACAAATACATAACATCTTACAAAGACACAGACTGGAAAAAATTCCGTAAAACACTAGACTCACTAATAAAAATCAATTCAAACATAAAAACAACAAACGAACTAGACACCGAAATAAATAAATTCACAGAAGCTCTAAACAACACCCGTAACAAACACTCTAAAACAATCAAAGTTAAAACTGACAAATCTACCATCCCCCTCGAAATTACAAATCTCATTAAAGATAGAAACAAAGCACGCAAAATACATCAAAGAACCGGTCTTGATGCACATAAAATCCAAGTACAACACCTGAATCACTTAATCAAACACAAACTAGCTAAACACAAAAACGGCGAGTGGGACGACATCTTAAAAAACGCCAAAACAAATGACAACTCACTTTGGAAATTAGCGCGCTCACGAACTAAAAAACGAGACGAAATTCCCCCACTCAAATACAACAACGAAGACGCCATCAGCGATAAACAAAAATCAGAATGCCTTGCAAAATATTTTCAAAATGTACACAATAGCAACGACAAATCCGACGACAAACACAATAAAATAGAAAAACTTATCGATAAAATAATTAATCAACCAGCAAACACCGACCACGATTACATAGAATCCGTAATAACAAGTCCGCGCGAGATAGGCTACGTACTACAAAAATTAAAGAACAATAAAGCAACGGGAGAAGACCAAATTGACAATGTAATCTTAAAAAACATTTCGAAAAAAGGAAGAGTGCAACTCACCCACATTGTCAATGCCGTGTTAAAACTTAACTATTTCCCCAATCAATATAAAACAGCAATTATCATCCCCATTCCAAAACCGGGCAAAAACTCCAACAATACAGAAAGCTACAGACCCATTAGTTTACTGAACTCAATATCCAAGTTAACAGAAAAAATCATTCACAGGCGACTAAATACATTCTTGGAAGAGCAAAACATCAAGCAAGAATGCCAATTCGGATTCAAATTATCACACAGTACCACCCATCAAATTGCCAGAATATCTAATGACATCTTAATCAATTTCAACCAGGATAAAAACACAGTTTTGACACTTTTAGACTTAGAAAAAGCCTTTGATCGAGTCTGGATCAAAGGGCTATTATACAAATTATACAAAGCAGGTATCAACTCAAACTTCATAAAATTAATGAGCTCTTACCTTTGTGATCGTAAAATCAGAGTCAAAGTTAATAACGAACTGTCTACCGAGAAGACAATTAAAGCAGGAGTACCTCAAGGCTCGGTACTAGGCCCGTCGTTATTCAATTTTTACATTCATGACTTACCGGAATTTAGCAAAACTAACCTTGCTCTTTATGCTGACGACACCGCCATATACGCGCACTCATTCTACGCCCAAGCCGCGCTTCTCCAAAATCAATTACATATGAAATTACTAACAAATTACTTCGACGACTGGAAACTAAAACTAAACGAATCAAAAACAGAACTAATAATTTTCAGCAGAAAAAGAACCAACAATAAAATTTTTGTCCCCTTCAAAATCAACAACCACACAGTAAAGCCAACAACAACAGTCAACTACCTAGGAATCACATTAGACTCACGTTTAAATTTTAAAGAAAACTTAAAGAACAAACTCACTAAAGCCAACAATGCAATCAGAAAAATATACCCACTAATTAAAAGAAACAGCAAGCTAAGCGTAAAGAACAAAATCATCATATACAAGGCCTTAATAAGACCAATAATCACTTATGCTGCCCCAGTATGGTCACACCTCTCTACAAATGCCCTCCAGCCCCTTGAAGTATTCCAAAATAAATGCATGAGATTAATTCATAATGCTCCCCGACACACGAACACTCAACACCTAAGAAATATTTCGGAACTACCCACGATCAAAGAATTCATCTCAATTCAAACCGAAAAGTTCTTCCGTAAGAACACTAATAAACTCATAAAAACGCCAAACGTAAATGATACAGATCAATTCAACATAAGCAGATTTAAACACAAATTAATCCACCAACACCTCAACTGAAAACAATAGCCACCAAAATACACAAAAAGCTTGGTTTTCACTATTGCCATTGTGAACATATCATCCAAGGAATCACGAGAAATCTCGTTAACATTATGTAAAACTCCTAGCAATAAAAAGATAGGATAATGTAAGTAAAACGCCACGCCCACATGTACAAACAAAATGGCGAACATTATGCTCCGCCCTCCCAACATGAACAATAAAGGGCACCGCCCACTAATTTCCCACTCCCCATCCCACATCCCGCCAACCCCCCACAATGTAGATAGTGTAAATATTAGGATAGGTCATAGGCTAAGTCAAAAACAAAAAGAAAAAGGTTTCGCATTTTCCTTTATAATTAAATAAGTAACAAGCAGACATAATCAACGAGGCTGCGTCCTCAAACTCATCAATATGCTCACAGTAGAATAAAATTGTAACCGTAGGATAAGCCAAATGGCAGGAGCCTTCTGTTCCTAAAAACCACAAACGCAAAAATGTACATATTTTTGTAAAACAAAACAAAATTCAATAAAGCTTCTTCTATTCTATTCTATTCTATTCGTCCGATCACCGAAGTTAAGCAACGTCGGGCGCGGTCAGTACTTGGATGGGTGACCGCTTGGGAACACCGCGTGCCGTTGCCCCCCAACACTTTTTGTTTTTTTTTGAAATCCATAGCAACCACCGAACCGATTTGTTTTTCGTGCAGGTATTCGGAAACATGCACAGACCCGTATAATGTAGATTCATAGCTTTAAGTACTAGATAATTAAGAAAACAATTTTTTTTGTCGATTAATTGTAAACAATTGCAGAATAAAAACTCGTCAAACGGTAAAGGTTGTCGTTCGATCACCGAAGGTAAGCCACGCGGGCAGCGGTCAGCACTTGGACGGGTGACCGGTTCATTATATTCCTTCCGTGAGTTTAACAAAGATAACATATGCAAATGTCGTAAGTGCGACGAGGAAGACGGCGATCTTTTAATGTAAAAAAAATATATATTAGGTTACGCGTACATGCCACTTTGACTGCTGCTTTATTTTTTTGGTTTTTAAATAATTAGAGATCTGAATTCAACATATCAGTTCTATGTTATAATGGACAGACAATGTTGTATTCTTGGCCCCTAACACGTTAAGACCAACATAAAAACTAGAATAACTTACCATTCGTTAAACGTTAAACAATTTCGAACCACGTTTTTTTGAGCTCGAACAAACTCATAACACAACACTCATTTATTAGTCACTGGACCATTGTAAAACGAGAAGAGAGAAAAACCATGCGAAACTATTTTTAAAACGAAGAGAATAAAGGTTTTAAATGGTAGGGCTGTATGACAGACTTGTCAATTATCGTGGGGGGTACGGCTGAGATTTATGACGAAATCGAGCGGCGCCGGCGGTCGGTCACTTTCACGAAAGAGGTCTAAACACGGGTCGTTTACGATACCCTCTGGTTACTAGAAAAGTTCTAGACAGATGTTTGTCGGCTTTTCGAGGTATTTATTTGTGAGTCCAAAGACTCAATGGAGTAATATCGGACTGAAATTCCAAGATTTTGCTGTGTAATCCAAAAAACTATGTTCCTCGTAACATTTAACGATGTGTTAATTCAACTATTATTTTAATTTTTCGTATACGTATTTATACTAAAAAGTACAGCGCTTCCAACAGTGAATTGTGAATTGAAAATGTTTCAAAGAAAGATCGATAGTTTTGAAAAAAATTACATATTAATAAATTTAGATAGATTTAGAAGTATACATTGCACTTACTTTTCAAAATTATTGTACTTCTGATTTGGTTGAAATAACATAATATGTAGCAGTCATAGTCTTGTGTACATTGCAGTCGCGGCTGGTGTTGGGTAAAACCTTTATTTTTTAGGGGGTCATTACCCAAATGACCTCATGGACCAGCCGTTCCTGTTAGGTTTTATATATCAAATTGATTCGTCTGTCTTTTTCATCATGCCTTCGAAAAGCGAGCTCCTGTTTCGCCAAAGTAACTGTGACGTCAATTAAATACGATAATAAAATTCGGTTTTTCCGAACTTATTGTGAGTGAGAGCAGTGAGAGCATCTTCTTTTCGTATCCCACCTCCACCCGGCGGCAGTAGTGCAGTGCTTATCAACATAATTACCGGCGTCTCGCCTCCACATTTTGACTTTTTTGTGTTTTATGTGTTCTCTAAGTCCAAAATTTTTAAATTTTTAAAAAGAGATTGCGGTACTATTCCTGTTGCTGAAATTATAATAATATATTTATTAATTTTTGTATTATATGTCTGTGTTATATTGTGTGAATTTGGAACAGCTATATCTAAAAGATATGCTTGCTTTTGTTGTTTATTTAAAATAATAATGTCTGGTCTGTTATGCTGAATGTGAATGTCAGTTAAAACTGTGCGATCAAAATATAATTTGTAATTGTCATTTTCTAAACAACTTTCTGGTTTATAAATGTAATGTGGTTGTGTATCCTTTAATAAATTGAATTTAACTGCTAAATTCATGTGTATAATTTTTGCGAATATATCATGACGTTTTTTATATTCGCTGTGAGCCAAAACGGTGCAAGATCTTGTATTGCAAATATAAAACCCTCAGCTCTTTAAAATATCTCCCATGTAAAGACTTTTGTTTTATATTTGCTATAGTGTCATATCACGAGCTCTATTGAGAAAATAATTTTTTAGTGAAGCAATTTGATTGTGTTGTAGAATTTCTAGATTTGAAAAACCCCTACCACCATTTTCGCGTGGTAAATTAAATCTTTCAACAGCAGATTTGGGGTGATGTTTACAAAATTTTGTAAAGAGAACTCTAGTTTGAATATTTATATTCTTTAAATTAGTTTTGGACCATTTTATAACACCAAAAGAATAGATTTAATTTGATTTGATTGATTAATACCTAAATATTTATAAAATTCTCCTTTATTTAAATTTTTAATGATTTCTCCTTCTTTAGTTATATATTCTAAATTTTCGTAATGACCACGACATATTGATTGATTTTCAGTTATTGTTAAGTTTTATGTCATCCATATAAAGAAGGTGATTTAATTTAATATTAATTTTATAAATTTTAAGAATTTTAATTAACCATGAATGTGGTACTGAATCATAGGCTTTTTTGTAGTCTATGAATTGTTGTTGCATTATTTTCCAAACGTTTGAGACTTAAAATATTCGTCAAATGTTCTTCTTTTTTTAAATCAGAATACCCCTGACAAATCCGAACATTTTGTTTTGCGGTAGATAAAAGTAAACATGGGCCAAGACAGAATATTAATATTCGGTGTGGAATTTTCCTGCGTTCTTGTTCATTTCTATCGAAGTGCTCACGAAAAGTTGTGAATATCAACACTTTGTAATTGTCGTAGTGAAAAATAAAAAAGATAGCTATGGGGCACAACTTATTTCGCACTTCATTAGAAAAGTAACAGTATTAAAATAAAAAAAATATTTTTCTAAATTTCGAACGTTAGGTCTATCCTGACCAGCCGCCAATTAGTGGTATTATTTTATTTTTTGCTGTTTTCCACAATAGTTATTTTTATATTAAATCATTGATTCAAAAAATTGAAATTAAAAATTCAAATTTTTGAAGGAACTCTGAAGTTTCAATGCAGTGACCATGTTGCTAGGTAACTAATAAAAAACAGTGCGTGAAATGAAAAACAGAAATAGTCGTATGCGTTTTGTATGGTTTCTATGGTTTCGATCTTACTAACAATGCAATGAAAATGACCCACTTCAGGCACAGATAACTATGCGTGAATTTCAATTTTTTGAATCAATTATATAAAAACAAAATTGATTTGGCGGCCGCTACACAAAAGTGGTGGGAGGCGAGAACCTGTTTCCGCCGGTCAATTTTAAAATTAATAAATTTTCCCTGGATACGTATTCGACTTATCCGGTACGAGTTATTTTTAAATTAACTTAATGGCCCGTTGCTCTTGTTCTTTTTACATTGAATATGCGATGTTTTGGCATCGTTAGCAATAGTACAATACTCACGCATTTTTAATCTAAAATTAACAAAACTTGAATGGATCGGGATTATCACACTTCTGAATTGAAGTTTTCATTCGTTTAAAATATAATTGATAGTAATACGTAATGCGGATTGCCTAAACGTTGCTTCCATCACGTCAACATCACACATTCACGTTCGCCCGTAGAAATGGCGTGATGCACACGAAATCGATCCAAAAAGGCTCATAATATTTGTGTCACGCGAATCTACGTCGAAAACTAGAAAAAAAAAAAATTCAATTCGAATTTCAATAATCGAAACGATGCGTCGTCGATACTAAACGTAGGTAGTAACTAAAGTGTGATCGGGTGCGATAAAAGTGTCCGTCAATAATCATCATCCGACAATCATTTAATAGACGAACGCTAATTTTTGGCACTCACTCGGACGACAGAACCAGTCCAGACGGAAACCGGGGCGCGGGGTGGGTGGGTGGTTGTATGTCCGTGAATCTGTCCGGCGCGCGTCAACATTTCAGTTATCGTCGCGAGAGTTAAAACGAAAGGTGGTTAGTGTGAAAGTGACGTTTTTTCGTGGAGACACGTTACGAAGGGTGAGTACCTAATATAATATAAAACCAACCGAAAACCCACAATAGTGCCCCGGTTTATTATCGTGAATAGGTGTTTGGTAAATATTTTCTGTATTCCAACTAGCAAGTCTTTTATCAAAAAACTCCGGCAACATGGCTATTGTGGTATTGTTGATACCACCTAACTGAAGAACTTAGTTAATAACTAAGTCGACGATTTTATCGGGAAATTGAACGGAGAAACAAAAATAGCTCTTAGCGACAGTTGCCTGAAGTCGCAAATAACGGCGATTGACGAAATCACGTTTTTTTTATTTTAATTCCAATGAACAATACACAGGGTCACAATTATCTGTTATGTATTCTATAATGTTTTGCAAAGTAAATAATGTGAGTTGTCATGCGTAATATTAATTAGCTAAGTAATTTTTGCAAGTATTTTATGTCAGATATGCAATGTATAATAACGTAATGTTGCAAAGTATTTTAATTTTTATGCTAGGTAGAGATAATAACTCGACAATAACTCTTCTCTAATGAAAAAAAAAATAGAAAATGATTTAGGAACATAAAAAATCTCATTAAAACAGGAACAATTGAAATTAAAATAAACATAACATTCTGTACTAAAGTACAGTTTTGTTCACTCCTTTTTTCAAAGTCTTCTGTCCTCTCATTTGCACATACTGCTATTCCAAAACAGTGAAATTGTCTGTTTCAGGGAATCCTTAACGTTCCTTGCTAATGTCAACAACGTTTTCGATGAAACAAAGAGTCGGAAAAATGTCGGCTCATTGTATTCAATAACATACGCGACTACAAAACCATCTGTATCATTTGTAGGAATCGCGGTTTTTTCGATGAGAATTCGTTCTAATTTTTTCTTTCTTAAAAAAGCTAAGTAATTTTAATTTCACTAAAGATGAACATTTAGGCTATATGCTGGGTAATGCAAATCCATCAACCATCAACTAGGTTGTTCAGCAGATGTACGATTGTTTATTTGATTTCTTCTTCCGAAGAGTTGTATTCTGGCAAAATAGAAATTTATTCATAACATAACCTCAATCAACTAAATTATTTCGAATACAATAACCACATAACTACAAGTTGGATAGGCATGGGTGCAAAATACCGATAATGCATGAAACCTAATAATAATAATAATGACATAATAAAAGTTAATTAAAAATCGCTGTTTCACGTCTTTTTCTTTTTTGTTCGAGAGTTTTTGTGGTTCTGAAAAGAACCGTTTATAAATGTGTCGAAAACGAAAAACATCTATTTCGAACTGGTGTACTTGGTGACGGCTTTGGTACCTTCGGAGACGGCGTGCTTGGCCAACTCACCGGGCAACAACAGACGCACGGCAGTTTGAATTTCTCTGCTGGTGATCGTCGAACGTTTGTTGTAGTGTGCCAGACGGGAAGCTTCAGCGGCGATACGTTCGAAGATGTCGTTCACGAAACTGTTCATTATGCTCATAGCCTTACTAGAGATACCGGTGTCGGGATGGACTTGTTTCAACACCTTGTAGATGTAGATGGCATAGCTCTCCTTCCTCCTGCGCTTCTTTTTTTTGTCGCTCTTGGAAATGTTCTTCTGAGCTTTCCCGGCCTTCTTGGCTGCCTTACCACTTGTCTTCGGCGGCATTTTTCAATTCAATTCGATTCAACAAACTCGCGAACTGCTCTGACTCGTGTGCGTGCGTTAACTTTGCACCACCACCTTTCTGATAGGTAGTGTGTTCACCAGAACCCCACCTGAAAACGGGCTCCCACCAATCGTCACGTCCTATTCTCCTATCACGGAGGCTATAAATTCGAAGCACAGCTACCAGCTTTTACAATCGACGAGTCCCGTCCGTCAGTTTTATTACTTCTCGTGGTGTCTAACGAACGAACTTAAAATGTCAGGTCGCGGTAAAGGAGGTAAAGTGAAGGGAAAAGCGAAATCCCGTTCGAGCCGTGCCGGTCTCCAGTTTCCGGTGGGTAGGATACATCGTCTTCTCAGAAAAGGAAATTACGCGGAACGCGTCGGTGCAGGAGCTCCCGTCTATTTGGCCGCCGTCATGGAGTACTTAGCCGCCGAAGTTCTAGAATTGGCAGGAAACGCTGCCCGTGACAACAAGAAGACACGTATTATACCGCGTCATCTGCAGCTGGCCATCAGAAACGACGAGGAATTGAACAAACTCCTGTCCGGAGTTACGATCGCCCAAGGCGGTGTCTTACCCAACATTCAGGCCGTACTTTTACCCAAAAAAACCGAGAAGAAACCTTAAACGAACGATCGATCCATCTCCGTGGCGAAAACTCAAAATATCGGCCCTTCTCAGGGCCACTATAGCTTTTTTTTTTCGTAAAATGACCGATGCATCTTTTCTTTTTGTATTATTATCATTTACGACTGCAATGCCAAAAGGAAAGCAAGGGGTGTTTACGATCTTGGTACATTTATCAGGTAGTCAGTTAGTAATAATTGTCCGTTGTTTCTCGAAAGAACATCATGTTTCTTTTTTTTCCTCTTATTTTTATTTTGTGGTTCTGAAAAGAACCGATTTTGTATTTCGTATTTTATTCTGGTTTTCTCGAACGGTGAAGAGCGCCAGGAAATTAACCTCCGAAACCGTAGAGGGTGCGTCCTTGACGTTTCAAAGCGTAGACGACGTCCATCGCTGTCACGGTTTTACGTTTGGCGTGTTCCGTGTAGGTGACGGCATCTCGGATGACATTTTCCAAGAACACTTTCAGGACTCCGCGAGTTTCTTCGTAGATCAAACCGGAAATACGTTTCACGCCGCCACGACGAGCCAATCTTCTGATAGCGGGTTTCGTGATGCCCTGGATGTTGTCACGCAGGACTTTGCGATGACGCTTCGCTCCTCCTTTTCCCAATCCTTTGCCTCCTTTACCGCGACCGGTCATCTTTTCAGATTATTTCAACTGACACAAAATACCTGCACACCTCGTCCCTAGGAAGTCAACTACCGCAAAATTTCAACTAACGGAGCCTTAT
Organism: Tenebrio molitor; assembly: GCF_963966145.1. Taxonomy (NCBI): domain Eukaryota; kingdom Metazoa; phylum Arthropoda; class Insecta; order Coleoptera; family Tenebrionidae; genus Tenebrio; species Tenebrio molitor. The sequence goes on along the minus strand of NW_027184255.1, from coordinate 2,343 downwards.
ATAGATTCAACGGTTCACCATCGACCAATCGACGAAGTCAGCCGTTGACTTTGTTCACGTATAAAAGTACAATTTAATATGGCGGAATTTTTAGTACCCGTTTACCTTTCGACGCGTGCACGTCTAACGATCGTCAGAGTCGATTTTAATAATTGTCAGTTTTGTTTTTCATTCGTTTCATTCGAAATGGCCAGGACCAAGCAGACCGCACGCAAGTCCACCGGAGGAAAAGCCCCCAGGAAACAACTGGCTACCAAAGCGGCCAGGAAAAGCGCTCCCGCCACTGGCGGCGTCAAGAAGCCCCACCGTTACAGACCTGGTACCGTGGCTCTGCGTGAGATCCGTCGTTACCAGAAAAGTACCGAGTTGCTCATCCGCAAGCTTCCCTTTCAACGTTTGGTGAGGGAGATCGCTCAGGATTTCAAAACCGATTTGCGCTTCCAAAGCTCCGCCGTGATGGCCCTCCAGGAAGCGAGCGAAGCTTACTTGGTCGGTCTGTTCGAGGACACGAATTTGTGCGCCATCCACGCCAAACGTGTAACCATCATGCCAAAGGACATCCAACTTGCCAGACGTATTCGGGGTGAACGCGCTTAAATTTTTCCACATCGTGTTTCGGAAGAACAACACGAAACACGAATTTTATAACAAAAAAATCGGTTCTTTTCAGAACCTCAAACTTTACAGGCAAAAAAAAAAATATATCGCCCTTCAACCGGAAATGAATAAAATAAAAATGTCAATAATCGGTCGGTCCTCTCGATTCGGGTTGGGTTGCGGTCGTTCGTAAAATTTTATTGCATCCTGTCATCACCTACCTGCCAGCTGATGCTATCTATTTTATTTGGTTTCGCCGTAAGGATAGTTTTATTTCTTTTTTTCGTCGTAGATTATCGTGTGGCCCTGAAAAGGGCCATTTGTGCGTGCCCCGTTGCCGGTAGTACGATGATGACGTCGGAACGAGGCACAGCCGAACGAACATGAGTCGAGTATCCATCCACGTTTCTCACTTTTTCCTCTTCGGCGAAGCGGCCTTTTTCACCTTGACAGGAATGGCTTTGGCTGTCTTGGGTTTGGGTGCTTTGGGTTTTTTAGTCGGACCAGCCTTGTTAGATTTCTTCGCTTTGGAAGGCGATCGGGGTTTCGGGGCGGCTCTAGTTTTCTTTTCTGCCGAGGAGGCGGCCGATTTCTTGGCTTTCGCTGCGGCGGCGGAGGCAGCGACGGCGCTCTTCTTTTCGGCAGCAGTCTTCTTCGCTTTGGGGGAGGCTTGTTTTTTGGCTGTCTTCGAGGAAGCCTTGTCGGAAGTCGTCGCGACGGCGGTACGTTTGGCGGATGATTTTTTCGTCTTGGATGCGGCGGACGAAGCGGGTTTCCTCTTGTCGGAGGCGGAGGCGACTTTGGCACCACCGGAGGTGGACGAGGCGAGCTTGAACGAACCCGACGCGCCCTTACCTTTCGTCTGAACCAGAGATCCCGACGCCACGGCGCCTTTCAGATATTTCTTGATGAAAGGGGCGACCTTTTCGGCGTCGACTTTGTAATTTGCGGCGACGAACTTCTTGATGGCCTGAAGAGACGATCCTCCGCGTTCCTTGAGTCCCTTGATGGCGTTGTTTACCATCTCGGATGTCGGAGGATGGGACGGTTTCGCCCTGGGATTTTTCGCTTTTTTCTCTTTCTTCGCGTGGGATTGAGGGGTGGCAGCGGAACCGGTGGTGACCGATGATGCTGTTTGATTTTCGACGTCGGCCATCTTTCACGTTAAAACGTTAAAAGTTAATAATAATTATTGAAAAAACACTTGCTCACACACGTACACTTCGAGCACCTCGTGAACGAGAATTGAACAAAAAAATTTTCTAAGTCTTTATAAAATAGTCGCCACTGCGGACGGAAGACTGAACGCGCACCGCGTCCGCCGTCGAAGAAATTGCAGGCCTCGGAATCGTTGCCCGCGTGATGGCATCGTCCTCTTTCCTCGATCACCATCGCCACCGTGTGATCAAGCTGGCCGAACTCGGTTTCCGAAGTTTCCCTGGAGATAGCGAAGTTCGTCTCGGAACGTCGGTGGGTTTCGAATCAGGTACACGCCCCTCCAACCACCAGCCCTAAATCCGGGTCGTCACGGTTTCGATTCGGGACCGACGGTTTACGTCGGCGGTGCGGGGTAGACGCGTCGATTCCGGGAATCCATATTTCGTTCGCCGAAATATTGGTCCATCTCTTCCCGGAATACCGCGCCACCTTCTCGATTTTACGACATCTTCGCGTCGCCAAACGCTTCCGAAACGGTCGAAGCACAGAAAGGACCTGGTGTTCGAACCGAGGCAATTCCGACAACAG
>NW_027184254.1:0-16486 GCF_963966145.1 Tenebrio molitor | reverse complement strand
CTCCACCCGGCGGCAGTAGTGCAGTGGCTTATCAACATAATTACCGGCGTCTCGCCTCCACATTTTGACTTTTTTGTGTTTTATGTGTTCTCTAAGTCCAAAATTTTTAAATTTTTAAAAAGAGATTGCGGTACTATTCCTGTTGCTGAAATTATAATAATATATTTATTAATTTTTGTATTATATGTCTGTGTTATATTGTGTGAATTTGGAACAGCTATATCTAAAAGATATGCTTGCTTTTGTTGTTTATTTAAAATAATAATGTCTGGTCTGTTATGCTGAATGTGAATGTCAGTTAAAACTGTGCGATCAAAATATAATTTGTAATTGTCATTTTCTAAACAACTTTCTGGTTTATAAATGTAATGTGGTTGTGTATCCTTTAATAAATTGAATTTAACTGCTAAATTCATGTGTATAATTTTTGCGAATATATCATGACGTTTTTTATATTCGCTGTGAGCCAAAACGGTGCAAGATCTTGTATTGCAAATATAAAACCCTCAGCTCTTTAAAATATCTCCCATGTAAAGACTTTTGTTTTATATTTGCTATAGTGTCATATCACGAGCTCTATTGAGAAAATAATTTTTTAGTGAAGCAATTTGATTGTGTTGTAGAATTTCTAGATTTGAAAAACCCCTACCACCATTTTCGCGTGGTAAATTAAATCTTTCAACAGCAGATTTGGGGTGATGTTTACAAAATTTTGTAAAGAGAACTCTAGTTTGAATATTTATATTCTTTAAATTAGTTTTGGACCATTTTATAACACCAAAAGAATAGATTTAATTTGATTTGATTGATTAATACCTAAATATTTATAAAATTCTCCTTTATTTAAATTTTTAATGATTTCTCCTTCTTTAGTTATATATTCTAAATTTTCGTAATGACCACGACATATTGATTGATTTTCAGTTATTGTTAAGTTTTATGTCATCCATATAAAGAAGGTGATTTAATTTAATATTAATTTTATAAATTTTAAGAATTTTAATTAACCATGAATGTGGTACTGAATCATAGGCTTTTTTGTAGTCTATGAATTGTTGTTGCATTATTTTCCAAACGTTTGAGACTTAAAATATTCGTCAAATGTTCTTCTTTTTTTAAATCAGAATACCCCTGACAAATCCGAACATTTTGTTTTGCGGTAGATAAAAGTAAACATGGGCCAAGAGAATATTAATATTCGGTGTGGAATTTTCCTGCGTTCTTGTTCATTTCTATCGAAGTGCTCACGAAAAGTTGTGAATATCAACACTTTGTAATTGTCGTAGTGAAAAATAAAAAAGATAGCTATGGGGCACAACTTATTTCGCACTTCATTAGAAAAGTAACAGTATTAAAATAAAAAAAATATTTTTCTAAATTTCGAACGTTAGGTCTATCCTGACCAGCCGCCAATTAGTGGTATTATTTTATTTTTTGCTGTTTTCCACAATAGTTATTTTTATATTAAATCATTGATTCAAAAAATTGAAATTAAAAATTCAAATTTTTGAAGGAACTCTGAAGTTTCAATGCAGTGACCATGTTGCTAGGTAACTAATAAAAAACAGTGCGTGAAATGAAAAACAGAAATAGTCGTATGCGTTTTGTATGGTTTCTATGGTTTCGATCTTACTAACAATGCAATGAAAATGACCCACTTCAGGCACAGATAACTATGCGTGAATTTCAATTTTTTGAATCAATTATATAAAAACAAAATTGATTTGGCGGCCGCTACACAAAAGTGGTGGGAGGCGAGAACCTGTTTCCGCCGGTCAATTTTAAAATTAATAAATTTTCCCTGGATACGTATTCGACTTATCCGGTACGAGTTATTTTTAAATTAACTTAATGGCCCGTTGCTCTTGTTCTTTTTACATTGAATATGCGATTTTTTGGCATCGTTAGCAATAGTACAATACTCACGCATTTTTAATCTAAAATTAACAAAACTTGAATGGATCGGGATTATCACACTTCTGAATTGAAGTTTTCATTCCGTTTAAAATATAATTGATAGTAATACGTAATGCGGATTGCCTAAACGTTGCTTCCATCACGTCAACATCACACATTCACGTTCGCCCGTAGAAATGGCGTGATGCACACGAAATCGATCCAAAAAGGCTCATAATATTTGTGTCACGCGAATCTACGTCGAAAACTAGAAAAAAAAAAAATTCAATTCGAATTTCAATAATCGAAACGATGCGTCGTCGATACTAAACGTAGGTAGTAACTAAAGTGTGATCGGGTGCGATAAAAGTGTCCGTCAATAATCATCATCCGACAATCATTTAATAGACGAACGCTAATTTTTGGCACTCACTCGGACGACAGAACCAGTCCAGACGGAAACCGGGGCGCGGGGTGGGTGGGTGGTTGTATGTCCGTGAATCTGTCCGGCGCGCGTCAACATTTCAGTTATCGTCGCGAGAGTTAAAACGAAAGGTGGTTAGTGTGAAAGTGACGTTTTTTCGTGGAGACACGTTACGAAGGGTGAGTACCTAATATAATATAAAACCAACCGAAAACCCACAATAGTGCCCCGGTTTATTATCGTGAATAGGTGTTTGGTAAATATTTTCTGTATTCCAACTAGCAAGTCTTTTATCAAAAAACTCCGGCAACATGGCTATTGTGGTATTGTTGATACCACCTAACTGAAGAACTTAGTTAATAACTAAGTCGACGATTTTATCGGGAAATTGAACGGAGAAACAAAAATAGCTCTTAGCGACAGTTGCCTGAAGTCGCAAATAACGGCGATTGACGAAATCACGTTTTTTTTATTTTAATTCCAATGAACAATACACAGGGTCACAATTATCTGTTATGTATTCTATAATGTTTTGCAAAGTAAATAATGTGAGTTGTCATGCGTAATATTAATTAGCTAAGTAATTTTTGCAAGTATTTTATGTCAGATATGCAATGTATAATAACGTAATGTTGCAAAGTATTTTAATTTTTATGCTAGGTAGAGATAATAACTCGACAATAACTCTTCTCTAATGAAAAAAAAAATAGAAAATGATTTAGGAACATAAAAAATCTCATTAAAACAGGAACAATTGAAATTAAAATAAACATAACATTCTGTACTAAAGTACAGTTTTGTTCACTCCTTTTTTCAAAGTCTTCTGTCCTCTCATTTGCACATACTGCTATTCCAAAACAGTGAAATTGTCTGTTTCAGGGAATCCTTAACGTTCCTTGCTAATGTCAACAACGTTTTCGATGAAACAAAGAGTCGGAAAAATGTCGGCTCATTGTATTCAATAACATACGCGACTACAAAACCATCTGTATCATTTGTAGGAATCGCGGTTTTTTCGATGAGAATTCGTTCTAATTTTTTCTTTCTTAAAAAAGCTAAGTAATTTTAATTTCACTAAAGATGAACATTTAGGCTATATGCTGGGTAATGCAAATCCATCAACCATCAACTAGGTTGTTCAGCAGATGTACGATTGTTTATTTGATTTCTTCTTCCGAAGAGTTGTATTCTGGCAAAATAGAAATTTATTCATAACATAACCTCAATCAACTAAATTATTTCGAATACAATAACCACATAACTACAAGTTGGATAGGCATGGGTGCAAAATACCGATAATGCATGAAACCTAATAATAATAATAATGACATAATAAAAGTTAATTAAAAATCGCTGTTTCACGTCTTTTTCTTTTTTGTTCGAGAGTTTTTGTGGTTCTGAAAAGAACCGTTTATAAATGTGTCGAAAACGAAAAACATCTATTTCGAACTGGTGTACTTGGTGACGGCTTTGGTACCTTCGGAGACGGCGTGCTTGGCCAACTCACCGGGCAACAACAGACGCACGGCAGTTTGAATTTCTCTGCTGGTGATCGTCGAACGTTTGTTGTAGTGTGCCAGACGGGAAGCTTCAGCGGCGATACGTTCGAAGATGTCGTTCACGAAACTGTTCATTATGCTCATAGCCTTACTAGAGATACCGGTGTCGGGATGGACTTGTTTCAACACCTTGTAGATGTAGATGGCATAGCTCTCCTTCCTCCTGCGCTTCTTTTTTTTGTCGCTCTTGGAAATGTTCTTCTGAGCTTTCCCGGCCTTCTTGGCTGCCTTACCACTTGTCTTCGGCGGCATTTTTCAATTCAATTCGATTCAACAAACTCGCGAACTGCTCTGACTCGTGTGCGTGCGTTAACTTTGCACCACCACCTTTCTGATAGGTAGTGTGTTCACCAGAACCCCACCTGAAAACGGGCTCCCACCAATCGTCACGTCCTATTCTCCTATCACGGAGGCTATAAATTCGAAGCACAGCTACCAGCTTTTACAATCGACGAGTCCCGTCCGTCAGTTTTATTACTTCTCGTGGTGTCTAACGAACGAACTTAAAATGTCAGGTCGCGGTAAAGGAGGTAAAGTGAAGGGAAAAGCGAAATCCCGTTCGAGCCGTGCCGGTCTCCAGTTTCCGGTGGGTAGGATACATCGTCTTCTCAGAAAAGGAAATTACGCGGAACGCGTCGGTGCAGGAGCTCCCGTCTATTTGGCCGCCGTCATGGAGTACTTAGCCGCCGAAGTTCTAGAATTGGCAGGAAACGCTGCCCGTGACAACAAGAAGACACGTATTATACCGCGTCATCTGCAGCTGGCCATCAGAAACGACGAGGAATTGAACAAACTCCTGTCCGGAGTTACGATCGCCAAGGCGGTGTCTTACCCAACATTCAGGCCGTACTTTTACCCAAAAAAACCGAGAAGAAACCTTAAACGAACGATCGATCCATCTCCGTGGCGAAAACTCAAAATATCGGCCCTTCTCAGGGCCACTATAGCTTTTTTTTTTCGTAAAATGACCGATGCATCTTTTCTTTTTGTATTATTATCATTTACGACTGCAATGCCAAAAGGAAAGCAAGGGGTGTTTACGATCTTGGTACATTTATCAGGTAGTCAGTTAGTAATAATTGTCCGTTGTTTCTCGAAAGAACATCATGTTTCTTTTTTTTCCTCTTATTTTTATTTTGTGGTTCTGAAAAGAACCGATTTTGTATTTCGTATTTTATTCTGGTTTTCTCGAACGGTGAAGAGCGCCAGGAAATTAACCTCCGAAACCGTAGAGGGTGCGTCCTTGACGTTTCAAAGCGTAGACGACGTCCATCGCTGTCACGGTTTTACGTTTGGCGTGTTCCGTGTAGGTGACGGCATCTCGGATGACATTTTCCAAGAACACTTTCAGGACTCCGCGAGTTTCTTCGTAGATCAAACCGGAAATACGTTTCACGCCGCCACGACGAGCCAATCTTCTGATAGCGGGTTTCGTGATGCCCTGGATGTTGTCACGCAGGACTTTGCGATGACGCTTCGCTCCTCCTTTTCCCAATCCTTTGCCTCCTTTACCGCGACCGGTCATCTTTTCAGATTATTTCAACTGACACAAAATACCTGCACACCTCGTCCCTAGGAAGTCAACTACCGCAAAATTTCAACTAACGGAGCCTTATATAGATTCAACGGTTCACCATCGACCAATCGACGAAGTCAGCCGTTGACTTTGTTCACGTATAAAAGTACAATTTAATATGGCGGAATTTTTAGTACCCGTTTACCTTTCGACGCGTGCACGTCTAACGATCGTCAGAGTCGATTTTAATAATTGTCAGTTTTGTTTTTCATTCGTTTCATTCGAAATGGCCAGGACCAAGCAGACCGCACGCAAGTCCACCGGAGGAAAAGCCCCCAGGAAACAACTGGCTACCAAAGCGGCCAGGAAAAGCGCTCCCGCCACTGGCGGCGTCAAGAAGCCCCACCGTTACAGACCTGGTACCGTGGCTCTGCGTGAGATCCGTCGTTACCAGAAAAGTACCGAGTTGCTCATCCGCAAGCTTCCCTTTCAACGTTTGGTGAGGGAGATCGCTCAGGATTTCAAAACCGATTTGCGCTTCCAAAGCTCCGCCGTGATGGCCCTCCAGGAAGCGAGCGAAGCTTACTTGGTCGGTCTGTTCGAGGACACGAATTTGTGCGCCATCCACGCCAAACGTGTAACCATCATGCCAAAGGACATCCAACTTGCCAGACGTATTCGGGGTGAACGCGCTTAAATTTTTCCACATCGTGTTTCGGAAGAACAACACGAAACACGAATTTTATAACAAAAAAATCGGTTCTTTTCAGAACCTCAAACTTTACAGGCAAAAAAAAAAATATATCGCCCTTCAACCGGAAATGAATAAAATAAAAATGTCAATAATCGGTCGGTCCTCTCGATTCGGGTTGGGTTGCGGTCGTTCGTAAAATTTTATTGCATCCTGTCATCACCTACCTGCCAGCTGATGCTATCTATTTTATTTGGTTTCGCCGTAAGGATAGTTTTATTTCTTTTTTTCGTCGTAGATTATCGTGTGGCCCTGAAAAGGGCCATTTGTGCGTGCCCCGTTGCCGGTAGTACGATGATGACGTCGGAACGAGGCACAGCCGAACGAACATGAGTCGAGTATCCATCCACGTTTCTCACTTTTTCCTCTTCGGCGAAGCGGCCTTTTTCACCTTGACAGGAATGGCTTTGGCTGTCTTGGGTTTGGGTGCTTTGGGTTTTTTAGTCGGACCAGCCTTGTTAGATTTCTTCGCTTTGGAAGGCGATCGGGGTTTCGGGGCGGCTCTAGTTTTCTTTTCTGCCGAGGAGGCGGCCGATTTCTTGGCTTTCGCTGCGGCGGCGGAGGCAGCGACGGCGCTCTTCTTTTCGGCAGCAGTCTTCTTCGCTTTGGGGGAGGCTTGTTTTTTGGCTGTCTTCGAGGAAGCCTTGTCGGAAGTCGTCGCGACGGCGGTACGTTTGGCGGATGATTTTTTCGTCTTGGATGCGGCGGACGAAGCGGGTTTCCTCTTGTCGGAGGCGGAGGCGACTTTGGCACCACCGGAGGTGGACGAGGCGAGCTTGAACGAACCCGACGCGCCCTTACCTTTCGTCTGAACCAGAGATCCCGACGCCACGGCGCCTTTCAGATATTTCTTGATGAAAGGGGCGACCTTTTCGGCGTCGACTTTGTAATTTGCGGCGACGAACTTCTTGATGGCCTGAAGAGACGATCCTCCGCGTTCCTTGAGTCCCTTGATGGCGTTGTTTACCATCTCGGATGTCGGAGGATGGGACGGTTTCGCCCTGGGATTTTTCGCTTTTTTCTCTTTCTTCGCGTGGGATTGAGGGGTGGCAGCGGAACCGGTGGTGACCGATGATGCTGTTTGATTTTCGACGTCGGCCATCTTTCACGTTAAAACGTTAAAAGTTAATAATAATTATTGAAAAAACACTTGCTCACACACGTACACTTCGAGCACCTCGTGAACGAGAATTGAACAAAAAAATTTTCTAAGTCTTTATAAAATAGTCGCCACTGCGGACGGAAGACTGAACGCGCACCGCGTCCGCCGTCGAAGAAATTGCAGGCCTCGGAATCGTTGCCCGCGTGATGGCATCGTCCTCTTTCCTCGATCACCATCGCCACCGTGTGATCAAGCTGGCCGAACTCGGTTTCCGAAGTTTCCCTGGAGATAGCGAAGTTCGTCTCGGAACGTCGGTGGGTTTCGAATCAGGTACACGCCCCTCCAACCACCAGCCCTAAATCCGGGTCGTCACGGTTTCGATTCGGGACCGACGGTTTACGTCGGCGGTGCGGGGTAGACGCGTCGATTCCGGGAATCCATATTTCGTTCGCCGAAATATTGGTCCATCTCTTCCCGGAATACCGCGCCACCTTCTCGATTTTACGACATCTTCGCGTCGCCAAACGCTTCCGAAACGGTCGAAGCACAGAAAGGACCTGGTGTTCGAACCGAGGCAATTCCGACAACAGGATGCCGCGAACCGCCTCTCCGACGTTCAGGTCGATCGTTTTCGGCGGAAGTTGAAACGGGACGAGTCGACGACGGGTCCCGTTGCCGTCCGGACCCTTCGGGACGGCCGAAAGTCCGTCGAGAGGATCATCCGAAAGGAGACGGTCTTCATCGTCCGACCGATGCCGCACCTACGAGTTTTCCGATATTTTCTTCGACGGATCTTCAGGTTTTCTTCCTTTCTTCCGTCTTTCTCTCTTCGTAATTTCGTGTCCGACCTGCGTCGTCCGAAGTCGGGGTGAAGATCGAAGAAAAAACGCCAAAAATAACAACTCGTCAGCCACGCACACCGCGTTCGAATGTCTAACGGTCCAACTTGGATTTTCGAAGATCGCCGAATCCGAGGGACGATAAATAATAATAATAATAATAATAATGGTAATAAATAATAATGTTAATAATAATAATAATGATATGATGATTATAACGATAATTATTATAGATAGGTAAATAGAAACACAGGTCTCCTCTCGAAAATCGGAACTTCCTGATATTACTTACATATTTCGGTCGATCCAAATGTGGGAATCTCGTCGTCGTCGGAGCAAGCAGCGCGGTAGGTGGGGTGAAATTCTGGATTTTCCACCGCCGCCGGCGGTCGAAAAATGTGCGACGCGGGAGATCGCCAGTCCGTCTAGTAGTCTCTCTTGTCGTTAGAGCGTGACGTGGTGGTTGTTGTGGGATTTCCCGTTAGTTCGGTCCGACGTCGGTCGTCAGAGGGTAAGTGCATACGGAAACGAAACGCATCGCGTTTTGATGTTCATATTCGTGCATCGGAATGTTAAAAGCAAATATTTTTACACCAACGATCACACCTAAACACCACGGCAACGGCCATACCACGTTGAAAAGCACCGGTTCTCGTCCGATCACCGAAGTTAAGCAACGTCGGGCGCGGTCAGTACTTGGATGGGTGACCGCTTGGGAACACCGCGTGCCGTTGCCCCCCAACACTTTTTGTTTTTTTTTGAAATCCATAGCAACCACCGAACCGATTTGTTTTTCGTGCAGGTATTCGGAAACATGCACAGACCCGTATAATGTAGATTCATAGCTTTAAGTACTAGATAATTAAGAAAACAATTTTTTTTGTCGATTAATTGTAAACAATTGCAGAATAAAAACTCGTCAAACGGTAAAGGTTGTCGTTCGATCACCGAAGGTAAGCCACGCGGGCAGCGGTCAGCACTTGGACGGGTGACCGGTTCATTATATTCCTTCCGTGAGTTTAACAAAGATAACATATGCAAATGTCGTAAGTGCGACGAGGAAGACGGCGATCTTTTAATGTAAAAAAAATATATATTAGGTTACGCGTACATGCCACTTTGACTGCTGCTTTATTTTTTTGGTTTTTAAATAATTAGAGATCTGAATTCAACATATCAGTTCTATGTTATAATGGACAGACAATGTTGTATTCTTGGCCCCTAACACGTTAAGACCAACATAAAAACTAGAATAACTTACCATTCGTTAAACGTTAAACAATTTCGAACCACGTTTTTTTGAGCTCGAACAAACTCATAACACAACACTCATTTATTAGTCACTGGACCATTGTAAAACGAGAAGAGAGAAAAACCATGCGAAACTATTTTTAAAACGAAGAGAATAAAGGTTTTAAATGGTAGGGCTGTATGACAGACTTGTCAATTATCGTGGGGGGTACGGCTGAGATTTATGACGAAATCGAGCGGCGCCGGCGGTCGGTCACTTTCACGAAAGAGGTCTAAACACGGGTCGTTTACGATACCCTCTGGTTACTAGAAAAGTTCTAGACAGATGTTTGTCGGCTTTTCGAGGTATTTATTTGTGAGTCCAAAGACTCAATGGAGTAATATCGGACTGAAATTCCAAGATTTTGCTGTGTAATCCAAAAAACTATGTTCCTCGTAACATTTAACGATGTGTTAATTCAACTATTATTTTAATTTTTCGTATACGTATTTATACTAAAAAGTACAGCGCTTCCAACAGTGAATTGTGAATTGAAAATGTTTCAAAGAAAGATCGATAGTTTTGAAAAAAATTACATATTAATAAATTTAGATAGATTTAGAAGTATACATTGCACTTACTTTTCAAAATTATTGTACTTCTGATTTGGTTGAAATAACATAATATGTAGCAGTCATAGTCTTGTGTACATTGCAGTCGCGGCTGGTGTTGGGTAAAACCTTTATTTTTTAGGGGGTCATTACCCAAATGACCTCATGGACCAGCCGTTCCTGTTAGGTTTTATATATCAAATTGATTCGTCTGTCTTTTTCATCATGCCTTCGAAAAGCGAGCTCCTGTTTCGCCAAAGTAACTGTGACGTCAATTAAATACGATAATAAAATTCGGTTTTTCCGAACTTATTGTGAGTGAGAGCAGTGAGAGCATCTTCTTTTCGTATCCCACCTCCACCCGGCGGCAGTAGTGCAGTGCTTATCAACATAATTACCGGCGTCTCGCCTCCACATTTTGACTTTTTTGTGTTTTATGTGTTCTCTAAGTCCAAAATTTTTAAATTTTTAAAAAGAGATTGCGGTACTATTCCTGTTGCTGAAATTATAATAATATATTTATTAATTTTTGTATTATATGTCTGTGTTATATTGTGTGAATTTGGAACAGCTATATCTAAAAGATATGCTTGCTTTTGTTGTTTATTTAAAATAATAATGTCTGGTCTGTTATGCTGAATGTGAATGTCAGTTAAAACTGTGCGATCAAAATATAATTTGTAATTGTCATTTTCTAAACAACTTTCTGGTTTATAAATGTAATGTGGTTGTGTATCCTTTAATAAATTGAATTTAACTGCTAAATTCATGTGTATAATTTTTGCGAATATATCATGACGTTTTTTATATTCGCTGTGAGCCAAAACGGTGCAAGATCTTGTATTGCAAATATAAAACCCTCAGCTCTTTAAAATATCTCCCATGTAAAGACTTTTGTTTTATATTTGCTATAGTGTCATATCACGAGCTCTATTGAGAAAATAATTTTTTAGTGAAGCAATTTGATTGTGTTGTAGAATTTCTAGATTTGAAAAACCCCTACCACCATTTTCGCGTGGTAAATTAAATCTTTCAACAGCAGATTTGGGGTGATGTTTACAAAATTTTGTAAAGAGAACTCTAGTTTGAATATTTATATTCTTTAAATTAGTTTTGGACCATTTTATAACACCAAAAGAATAGATTTAATTTGATTTGATTGATTAATACCTAAATATTTATAAAATTCTCCTTTATTTAAATTTTTAATGATTTCTCCTTCTTTAGTTATATATTCTAAATTTTCGTAATGACCACGACATATTGATTGATTTTCAGTTATTGTTAAGTTTTATGTCATCCATATAAAGAAGGTGATTTAATTTAATATTAATTTTATAAATTTTAAGAATTTTAATTAACCATGAATGTGGTACTGAATCATAGGCTTTTTTGTAGTCTATGAATTGTTGTTGCATTATTTTCCAAACGTTTGAGACTTAAAATATTCGTCAAATGTTCTTCTTTTTTTAAATCAGAATACCCCTGACAAATCCGAACATTTTGTTTTGCGGTAGATAAAAGTAAACATGGGCCAAGACAGAATATTAATATTCGGTGTGGAATTTTCCTGCGTTCTTGTTCATTTCTATCGAAGTGCTCACGAAAAGTTGTGAATATCAACACTTTGTAATTGTCGTAGTGAAAAATAAAAAAGATAGCTATGGGGCACAACTTATTTCGCACTTCATTAGAAAAGTAACAGTATTAAAATAAAAAAAATATTTTTCTAAATTTCGAACGTTAGGTCTATCCTGACCAGCCGCCAATTAGTGGTATTATTTTATTTTTTGCTGTTTTCCACAATAGTTATTTTTATATTAAATCATTGATTCAAAAAATTGAAATTAAAAATTCAAATTTTTGAAGGAACTCTGAAGTTTCAATGCAGTGACCATGTTGCTAGGTAACTAATAAAAAACAGTGCGTGAAATGAAAAACAGAAATAGTCGTATGCGTTTTGTATGGTTTCTATGGTTTCGATCTTACTAACAATGCAATGAAAATGACCCACTTCAGGCACAGATAACTATGCGTGAATTTCAATTTTTTGAATCAATTATATAAAAACAAAATTGATTTGGCGGCCGCTACACAAAAGTGGTGGGAGGCGAGAACCTGTTTCCGCCGGTCAATTTTAAAATTAATAAATTTTCCCTGGATACGTATTCGACTTATCCGGTACGAGTTATTTTTAAATTAACTTAATGGCCCGTTGCTCTTGTTCTTTTTACATTGAATATGCGATGTTTTGGCATCGTTAGCAATAGTACAATACTCACGCATTTTTAATCTAAAATTAACAAAACTTGAATGGATCGGGATTATCACACTTCTGAATTGAAGTTTTCATTCGTTTAAAATATAATTGATAGTAATACGTAATGCGGATTGCCTAAACGTTGCTTCCATCACGTCAACATCACACATTCACGTTCGCCCGTAGAAATGGCGTGATGCACACGAAATCGATCCAAAAAGGCTCATAATATTTGTGTCACGCGAATCTACGTCGAAAACTAGAAAAAAAAAAAATTCAATTCGAATTTCAATAATCGAAACGATGCGTCGTCGATACTAAACGTAGGTAGTAACTAAAGTGTGATCGGGTGCGATAAAAGTGTCCGTCAATAATCATCATCCGACAATCATTTAATAGACGAACGCTAATTTTTGGCACTCACTCGGACGACAGAACCAGTCCAGACGGAAACCGGGGCGCGGGGTGGGTGGGTGGTTGTATGTCCGTGAATCTGTCCGGCGCGCGTCAACATTTCAGTTATCGTCGCGAGAGTTAAAACGAAAGGTGGTTAGTGTGAAAGTGACGTTTTTTCGTGGAGACACGTTACGAAGGGTGAGTACCTAATATAATATAAAACCAACCGAAAACCCACAATAGTGCCCCGGTTTATTATCGTGAATAGGTGTTTGGTAAATATTTTCTGTATTCCAACTAGCAAGTCTTTTATCAAAAAACTCCGGCAACATGGCTATTGTGGTATTGTTGATACCACCTAACTGAAGAACTTAGTTAATAACTAAGTCGACGATTTTATCGGGAAATTGAACGGAGAAACAAAAATAGCTCTTAGCGACAGTTGCCTGAAGTCGCAAATAACGGCGATTGACGAAATCACGTTTTTTTTATTTTAATTCCAATGAACAATACACAGGGTCACAATTATCTGTTATGTATTCTATAATGTTTTGCAAAGTAAATAATGTGAGTTGTCATGCGTAATATTAATTAGCTAAGTAATTTTTGCAAGTATTTTATGTCAGATATGCAATGTATAATAACGTAATGTTGCAAAGTATTTTAATTTTTATGCTAGGTAGAGATAATAACTCGACAATAACTCTTCTCTAATGAAAAAAAAAATAGAAAATGATTTAGGAACATAAAAAATCTCATTAAAACAGGAACAATTGAAATTAAAATAAACATAACATTCTGTACTAAAGTACAGTTTTGTTCACTCCTTTTTTCAAAGTCTTCTGTCCTCTCATTTGCACATACTGCTATTCCAAAACAGTGAAATTGTCTGTTTCAGGGAATCCTTAACGTTCCTTGCTAATGTCAACAACGTTTTCGATGAAACAAAGAGTCGGAAAAATGTCGGCTCATTGTATTCAATAACATACGCGACTACAAAACCATCTGTATCATTTGTAGGAATCGCGGTTTTTTCGATGAGAATTCGTTCTAATTTTTTCTTTCTTAAAAAAGCTAAGTAATTTTAATTTCACTAAAGATGAACATTTAGGCTATATGCTGGGTAATGCAAATCCATCAACCATCAACTAGGTTGTTCAGCAGATGTACGATTGTTTATTTGATTTCTTCTTCCGAAGAGTTGTATTCTGGCAAAATAGAAATTTATTCATAACATAACCTCAATCAACTAAATTATTTCGAATACAATAACCACATAACTACAAGTTGGATAGGCATGGGTGCAAAATACCGATAATGCATGAAACCTAATAATAATAATAATGACATAATAAAAGTTAATTAAAAATCGCTGTTTCACGTCTTTTTCTTTTTTGTTCGAGAGTTTTTGTGGTTCTGAAAAGAACCGTTTATAAATGTGTCGAAAACGAAAAACATCTATTTCGAACTGGTGTACTTGGTGACGGCTTTGGTACCTTCGGAGACGGCGTGCTTGGCCAACTCACCGGGCAACAACAGACGCACGGCAGTTTGAATTTCTCTGCTGGTGATCGTCGAACGTTTGTTGTAGTGTGCCAGACGGGAAGCTTCAGCGGCGATACGTTCGAAGATGTCGTTCACGAAACTGTTCATTATGCTCATAGCCTTACTAGAGATACCGGTGTCGGGATGGACTTGTTTCAACACCTTGTAGATGTAGATGGCATAGCTCTCCTTCCTCCTGCGCTTCTTTTTTTTGTCGCTCTTGGAAATGTTCTTCTGAGCTTTCCCGGCCTTCTTGGCTGCCTTACCACTTGTCTTCGGCGGCATTTTTCAATTCAATTCGATTCAACAAACTCGCGAACTGCTCTGACTCGTGTGCGTGCGTTAACTTTGCACCACCACCTTTCTGATAGGTAGTGTGTTCACCAGAACCCCACCTGAAAACGGGCTCCCACCAATCGTCACGTCCTATTCTCCTATCACGGAGGCTATAAATTCGAAGCACAGCTACCAGCTTTTACAATCGACGAGTCCCGTCCGTCAGTTTTATTACTTCTCGTGGTGTCTAACGAACGAACTTAAAATGTCAGGTCGCGGTAAAGGAGGTAAAGTGAAGGGAAAAGCGAAATCCCGTTCGAGCCGTGCCGGTCTCCAGTTTCCGGTGGGTAGGATACATCGTCTTCTCAGAAAAGGAAATTACGCGGAACGCGTCGGTGCAGGAGCTCCCGTCTATTTGGCCGCCGTCATGGAGTACTTAGCCGCCGAAGTTCTAGAATTGGCAGGAAACGCTGCCCGTGACAACAAGAAGACACGTATTATACCGCGTCATCTGCAGCTGGCCATCAGAAACGACGAGGAATTGAACAAACTCCTGTCCGGAGTTACGATCGCCCAAGGCGGTGTCTTACCCAACATTCAGGCCGTACTTTTACCCAAAAAAACCGAGAAGAAACCTTAAACGAACGATCGATCCATCTCCGTGGCGAAAACTCAAAATATCGGCCCTTCTCAGGGCCACTATAGCTTTTTTTTTTCGTAAAATGACCGATGCATCTTTTCTTTTTGTATTATTATCATTTACGACTGCAATGCCAAAAGGAAAGCAAGGGGTGTTTACGATCTTGGTACATTTATCAGGTAGTCAGTTAGTAATAATTGTCCGTTGTTTCTCGAAAGAACATCATGTTTCTTTTTTTTCCTCTTATTTTTATTTTGTGGTTCTGAAAAGAACCGATTTTGTATTTCGTATTTTATTCTGGTTTTCTCGAACGGTGAAGAGCGCCAGGAAATTAACCTCCGAAACCGTAGAGGGTGCGTCCTTGACGTTTCAAAGCGTAGACGACGTCCATCGCTGTCACGGTTTTACGTTTGGCGTGTTCCGTGTAGGTGACGGCATCTCGGATGACATTTTCCAAGAACACTTTCAGGACTCCGCGAGTTTCTTCGTAGATCAAACCGGAAATACGTTTCACGCCGCCACGACGAGCCAATCTTCTGATAGCGGGTTTCGTGATGCCCTGGATGTTGTCACGCAGGACTTTGCGATGACGCTTCGCTCCTCCTTTTCCCAATCCTTTGCCTCCTTTACCGCGACCGGTCATCTTTTCAGATTATTTCAACTGACACAAAATACCTGCACACCTCGTCCCTAGGAAGTCAACTACCGCAAAATTTCAACTAACGGAGCCTTATATAGATTCAACGGTTCACCATCGACCAATCGACGAAGTCAGCCGTTGACTTTGTTCACGTATAAAAGTACAATTTAATATGGCGGAATTTTTAGTACCCGTTTACCTTTCGACGCGTGCACGTCTAACGATCGTCAGAGTCGATTTTAATAATTGTCAGTTTTGTTTTTCATTCGTTTCATTCGAAATGGCCAGGACCAAGCAGACCGCACGCAAGTCCACCGGAGGAAAAGCCCCCAGGAAACAACTGGCTACCAAAGCGGCCAGGAAAAGCGCTCCCGCCACTGGCGGCGTCAAGAAGCCCCACCGTTACAGACCTGGTACCGTGGCTCTGCGTGAGATCCGTCGTTACCAGAAAAGTACCGAGTTGCTCATCCGCAAGCTTCCCTTTCAACGTTTGGTGAGGGAGATCGCTCAGGATTTCAAAACCGATTTGCGCTTCCAAAGCTCCGCCGTGATGGCCCTCCAGGAAGCGAGCGAAGCTTACTTGGTCGGTCTGTTCGAGGACACGAATTTGTGCGCCATCCACGCCAAACGTGTAACCATCATGCCAAAGGACATCCAACTTGCCAGACGTATTCGGGGTGAACGCGCTTAAATTTTTCCACATCGTGTTTCGGAAGAACAACACGAAACACGAATTTTATAACAAAAAAATCGGTTCTTTTCAGAACCTCAAACTTTACAGGCAAAAAAAAAAATATATC
>NW_027184253.1:0-16572 GCF_963966145.1 Tenebrio molitor | reverse complement strand
GTGGCGATGGTGATCGAGGAAAGAGGACGATGCCATCACGCGGGCAACGATTCCGAGGCCTGCAATTTCTTCGACGGCGGACGCGGTGCGCGTTCAGTCTTCCGTCCGCAGTGGCGACTATTTTATAAAGACTTAGAAAATTTTTTTGTTCAATTCTCGTTCACGAGGTGCTCGAAGTGTACGTGTGTGAGCAAGTGTTTTTTCAATAATTATTATTAACTTTTAACGTTTTAACGTGAAAGATGGCCGACGTCGAAAATCAAACAGCATCATCGGTCACCACCGGTTCCGCTGCCACCCCTCAATCCCACGCGAAGAAAGAGAAAAAAGCGAAAAATCCCAGGGCGAAACCGTCCCATCCTCCGACATCCGAGATGGTAAACAACGCCATCAAGGGACTCAAGGAACGCGGAGGATCGTCTCTTCAGGCCATCAAGAAGTTCGTCGCCGCAAATTACAAAGTCGACGCCGAAAAGGTCGCCCCTTTCATCAAGAAATATCTGAAAGGCGCCGTGGCGTCGGGATCTCTGGTTCAGACGAAAGGTAAGGGCGCGTCGGGTTCGTTCAAGCTCGCCTCGTCCACCTCCGGTGGTGCCAAAGTCGCCTCCGCCTCCGACAAGAGGAAACCCGCTTCGTCCGCCGCATCCAAGACGAAAAAATCATCCGCCAAACGTACCGCCGTCGCGACGACTTCCGACAAGGCTTCCTCGAAGACAGCCAAAAAACAAGCCTCCCCCAAAGCGAAGAAGACTGCTGCCGAAAAGAAGAGCGCCGTCGCTGCCTCCGCCGCCGCAGCGAAAGCCAAGAAATCGGCCGCCTCCTCGGCAGAAAAGAAAACTAGAGCCGCCCCGAAACCCCGATCGCCTTCCAAAGCGAAGAAATCTAACAAGGCTGGTCCGACTAAAAAACCCAAAGCACCCAAACCCAAGACAGCCAAAGCCATTCCTGTCAAGGTGAAAAAGGCCGCTTCGCCGAAGAGGAAAAAGTGAGAAACGTGGATGGATACTCGACTCATGTTCGTTCGGCTGTGCCTCGTTCCGACGTCATCATCGTACTACCGGCAACGGGGCACGCACAAATGGCCCTTTTCAGGGCCACACGATAATCTACGACGAAAAAAAGAAATAAAACTATCCTTACGGCGAAACCAAATAAAATAGATAGCATCAGCTGGCAGGTAGGTGATGACAGGATGCAATAAAATTTTACGAACGACCGCAACCCAACCCGAATCGAGAGGACCGACCGATTATTGACATTTTTATTTTATTCATTTCCGGTTGAAGGGCGATATATTTTTTTTTTTGCCTGTAAAGTTTGAGGTTCTGAAAAGAACCGATTTTTTTGTTATAAAATTCGTGTTTCGTGTTGTTCTTCCGAAACACGATGTGGAAAAATTTAAGCGCGTTCACCCCGAATACGTCTGGCAAGTTGGATGTCCTTTGGCATGATGGTTACACGTTTGGCGTGGATGGCGCACAAATTCGTGTCCTCGAACAGACCGACCAAGTAAGCTTCGCTCGCTTCCTGGAGGGCCATCACGGCGGAGCTTTGGAAGCGCAAATCGGTTTTGAAATCCTGAGCGATCTCCCTCACCAAACGTTGAAAGGGAAGCTTGCGGATGAGCAACTCGGTACTTTTCTGGTAACGACGGATCTCACGCAGAGCCACGGTACCAGGTCTGTAACGGTGGGGCTTCTTGACGCCGCCAGTGGCGGGAGCGCTTTTCCTGGCCGCTTTGGTAGCCAGTTGTTTCCTGGGGGCTTTTCCTCCGGTGGACTTGCGTGCGGTCTGCTTGGTCCTGGCCATTTCGAATGAAACGAATGAAAAACAAAACTGACAATTATTAAAATCGACTCTGACGATCGTTAGACGTGCACGCGTCGAAAGGTAAACGGGTACTAAAAATTCCGCCATATTAAATTGTACTTTTATACGTGAACAAAGTCAACGGCTGACTTCGTCGATTGGTCGATGGTGAACCGTTGAATCTATATAAGGCTCCGTTAGTTGAAATTTTGCGGTAGTTGACTTCCTAGGGACGAGGTGTGCAGGTATTTTGTGTCAGTTGAAATAATCTGAAAAGATGACCGGTCGCGGTAAAGGAGGCAAAGGATTGGGAAAAGGAGGAGCGAAGCGTCATCGCAAAGTCCTGCGTGACAACATCCAGGGCATCACGAAACCCGCTATCAGAAGATTGGCTCGTCGTGGCGGCGTGAAACGTATTTCCGGTTTGATCTACGAAGAAACTCGCGGAGTCCTGAAAGTGTTCTTGGAAAATGTCATCCGAGATGCCGTCACCTACACGGAACACGCCAAACGTAAAACCGTGACAGCGATGGACGTCGTCTACGCTTTGAAACGTCAAGGACGCACCCTCTACGGTTTCGGAGGTTAATTTCCTGGCGCTCTTCACCGTTCGAGAAAACCAGAATAAAATACGAAATACAAAATCGGTTCTTTTCAGAACCACAAAATAAAAATAAGAGGAAAAAAAAGAAACATGATGTTCTTTCGAGAAACAACGGACAATTATTACTAACTGACTACCTGATAAATGTACCAAGATCGTAAACACCCCTTGCTTTCCTTTTGGCATTGCAGTCGTAAATGATAATAATACAAAAAGAAAAGATGCATCGGTCATTTTACGAAAAAAAAAAGCTATAGTGGCCCTGAGAAGGGCCGATATTTTGAGTTTTCGCCACGGAGATGGATCGATCGTTCGTTTAAGGTTTCTTCTCGGTTTTTTTGGGTAAAAGTACGGCCTGAATGTTGGGTAAGACACCGCCTTGGGCGATCGTAACTCCGGACAGGAGTTTGTTCAATTCCTCGTCGTTTCTGATGGCCAGCTGCAGATGACGCGGTATAATACGTGTCTTCTTGTTGTCACGGGCAGCGTTTCCTGCCAATTCTAGAACTTCGGCGGCTAAGTACTCCATGACGGCGGCCAAATAGACGGGAGCTCCTGCACCGACGCGTTCCGCGTAATTTCCTTTTCTGAGAAGACGATGTATCCTACCCACCGGAAACTGGAGACCGGCACGGCTCGAACGGGATTTCGCTTTTCCCTTCACTTTACCTCCTTTACCGCGACCTGACATTTTAAGTTCGTTCGTTAGACACCACGAGAAGTAATAAAACTGACGGACGGGACTCGTCGATTGTAAAAGCTGGTAGCTGTGCTTCGAATTTATAGCCTCCGTGATAGGAGAATAGGACGTGACGATTGGTGGGAGCCCGTTTTCAGGTGGGGTTCTGGTGAACACACTACCTATCAGAAAGGTGGTGGTGCAAAGTTAACGCACGCACACAACACGCACAGTCCGAATCTTGCATTGGTGAGAGACGGATGTATGTTTCTGTGTTGTTTGTGTGGTGCAGTCGATTGAGCCTGTGAGAGTTTAGTCGTCCGTCCGCGCTGAGCACAGCTCAGATGTGAAATTGGTGGTGACCGTTTTCTGTTCGGTGTTGTCAATCGGAAATACGCCGTTTATCGGTGCTGTCAGTGAAAACTTCCCACACAGCTAGCGATGGGAAAAAAGAAGAAAGCCAAGAAATCCACGGAGCAGTGGGTCACAGACCTCAAAGGAATCGCAGCGGAGGAACTTCGCGTCCTCGCGCAAGCGATTGAGATCACGCTTGAAAAAGGAGGGATCGCCGTCTCTCAAGCCCAAGCAGAGATGATTTCGAAAATCGCACACCCTTCCCAGAACGAGGAAGAAGAAGAAGACACCGCAATGGAGGCCCAGACCGAGGAGCAAGTACCCTCCCCTGAGCCCCCAGCGCTGGAAACCCCACCCGACGAGGAGGGATTCGCAAGAGTCCCGATCAAACGGAAGCGAAAGGACCGGTCCAGCCCGATCCCGAACTCCGACGACGACGAGCAGGTAAGTGGTGATTCCCCTGCAGGACCATCCTGGAGAGAATCATCAGAAATGCTGAAACCCCCCCAACGCCAGCCCCAAGCTGGGGCCCCCGAACCGGTAAAGAGGCCCCGAACTCCGCCGGTGATCATCCGCGACTCGGGAAGATGGACAGAAGTGTCGAAACTCCTGTCCAATTCGCGAATCCAGTTCACGAAAGCGAAACAATGCGCCGAAGGAATCCGAGTCACCTTGTCGGGAGTTGACCATTTCCGCGCCGCGACCCGTCTACTAGAGAAGCACCGTGTGCCGTTCCACACGTTCACTTTAGAGAGCGAGAAATCAATCCGTGTGGTACTGAAACCGGTACCCAGAGAAATCTCTGTCGAGGAGATCACCGAAGATCTCCAAGCCCAGGGCTTTCACCCGATCGCCGTACACCGAATGCGTCGTCTCATTTCAAAGAAAGAGCTGCCACTTGTCCTTGTGGAGCTTCCCCCCTCGGAGAAGAAAATCTTCGATCTCCAAACCGTGTGTTATCTCACCGTGAACGTTGAGAAACCACGAAGAAGCGGCTGGGTGAGCCAGTGCCACAACTGTCAGTGGTTCCATCACTCGCAGAGAAACTGCCGCGCCGCGCCGCGTTGCGTAAAATGTGGCAAAGACCACCCGTCCAAATCGTGTGAAAAGACGAAAGAAACCCCAGCAAATTGCGCCAATTGCGGAGGAGATCACACAGCTAGCTACCGCGGCTGCTGCAAATTTCCACGTCCGAAAACGGCGACACCGAGGCCCCGCCCACAAAAATCGAAACCGAACTCGGAAACAACACATAAGGTAGATTCGGTGCGAACCGAAGACAAAACCGCGACAACGAAAATCGCGCCCAGTTCAACGGCAATCAAAGCCAGCAAATCGTTCGCACAAGCCGCGACGTCCGCAAATCCCGCGTCATCCGCGACTTCCGCATCAACTGGAAAATTCGACGGCCTGAGTGCCGCCCTCAACGAAACGGTCACCGCTTTAGGTACCGCAAAAAATGGACTGGAAGCGGTCCAGCACTTTGTCAACTTCATCCCGAAGCTGATAATGATTTTGAACTCACTCCGATAATTTACTGCAAAACACTAGTAAAAAATTGCCTACCCAAAGAGGTAGCCAAAAAACACTAATCAGTGTGCCCCGCACACACTCTATGTTTCAGGATACACCCCCATGCTGGCTGCGAGAGGCAAGGTGTGGTAAATATATTAACAATAAGCTAGATTTAAGTTTTAGATAGGCTTAGTGTGTATGTTATCGAACCTAGTTCCCCTGACTGCCTTGTTGAATCAGCCACGCCGGCCACTGTCAACAGGCAAAACTCCTATTGACGGTTGTAATCAGTCACGCTAGACCTTGTACAATCGTCGAACACCCATGCCCACGGTCCCCTGTAGGTAAATCTCGCAAAGCCGTGCCGATTTCTACAGTTAACGTGGGTTGACCAAATTGACATCGGTCACAACCAGTGTTTTGCCAACTATGCAACTCACCATTGTTTCCGATTAGAGTAAATAGGTCCATGACCTGCACACTCTTAGTCAGACAGCCTTTCGGCCTTTCGGCTAACGCACGCACACGAGTCAGAGCAGTTCGCGAGTTTGTTGAATCGAATTGAATTGAAAAATGCCGCCGAAGACAAGTGGTAAGGCAGCCAAGAAGGCCGGGAAAGCTCAGAAGAACATTTCCAAGAGCGACAAAAAAAAGAAGCGCAGGAGGAAGGAGAGCTATGCCATCTACATCTACAAGGTGTTGAAACAAGTCCATCCCGACACCGGTATCTCTAGTAAGGCTATGAGCATAATGAACAGTTTCGTGAACGACATCTTCGAACGTATCGCCGCTGAAGCTTCCCGTCTGGCACACTACAACAAACGTTCGACGATCACCAGCAGAGAAATTCAAACTGCCGTGCGTCTGTTGTTGCCCGGTGAGTTGGCCAAGCACGCCGTCTCCGAAGGTACCAAAGCCGTCACCAAGTACACCAGTTCGAAATAGATGTTTTTCGTTTTCGACACATTTATAAACGGTTCTTTTCAGAACCACAAAAACTCTCGAACAAAAAAGAAAAAGACGTGAAACAGCGATTTTTAATTAACTTTTATTATGTCATTATTATTATTATTAGGTTTCATGCATTATCGGTATTTTGCACCCATGCCTATCCAACTTGTAGTTATGTGGTTATTGTATTCGAAATAATTTAGTTGATTGAGGTTATGTTATGAATAAATTTCTATTTTGCCAGAATACAACTCTTCGGAAGAAGAAATCAAATAAACAATCGTACATCTGCTGAACAACCTAGTTGATGGTTGATGGATTTGCATTACCCAGCATATAGCCTAAATGTTCATCTTTAGTGAAATTAAAATTACTTAGCTTTTTTAAGAAAGAAAAAATTAGAACGAATTCTCATCGAAAAAACCGCGATTCCTACAAATGATACAGATGGTTTTGTAGTCGCGTATGTTATTGAATACAATGAGCCGACATTTTTCCGACTCTTTGTTTCATCGAAAACGTTGTTGACATTAGCAAGGAACGTTAAGGATTCCCTGAAACAGACAATTTCACTGTTTTGGAATAGCAGTATGTGCAAATGAGAGGACAGAAGACTTTGAAAAAAGGAGTGAACAAAACTGTACTTTAGTACAGAATGTTATGTTTATTTTAATTTCAATTGTTCCTGTTTTAATGAGATTTTTTATGTTCCTAAATCATTTTCTATTTTTTTTTTCATTAGAGAAGAGTTATTGTCGAGTTATTATCTCTACCTAGCATAAAAATTAAAATACTTTGCAACATTACGTTATTATACATTGCATATCTGACATAAAATACTTGCAAAAATTACTTAGCTAATTAATATTACGCATGACAACTCACATTATTTACTTTGCAAAACATTATAGAATACATAACAGATAATTGTGACCCTGTGTATTGTTCATTGGAATTAAAATAAAAAAAACGTGATTTCGTCAATCGCCGTTATTTGCGACTTCAGGCAACTGTCGCTAAGAGCTATTTTTGTTTCTCCGTTCAATTTCCCGATAAAATCGTCGACTTAGTTATTAACTAAGTTCTTCAGTTAGGTGGTATCAACAATACCACAATAGCCATGTTGCCGGAGTTTTTTGATAAAAGACTTGCTAGTTGGAATACAGAAAATATTTACCAAACACCTATTCACGATAATAAACCGGGGCACTATTGTGGGTTTTCGGTTGGTTTTATATTATATTAGGTACTCACCCTTCGTAACGTGTCTCCACGAAAAAACGTCACTTTCACACTAACCACCTTTCGTTTTAACTCTCGCGACGATAACTGAAATGTTGACGCGCGCCGGACAGATTCACGGACATACAACCACCCACCCACCCCGCGCCCCGGTTTCCGTCTGGACTGGTTCTGTCGTCCGAGTGAGTGCCAAAAATTAGCGTTCGTCTATTAAATGATTGTCGGATGATGATTATTGACGGACACTTTTATCGCACCCGATCACACTTTAGTTACTACCTACGTTTAGTATCGACGACGCATCGTTTCGATTATTGAAATTCGAATTGAATTTTTTTTTTTTCTAGTTTTCGACGTAGATTCGCGTGACACAAATATTATGAGCCTTTTTGGATCGATTTCGTGTGCATCACGCCATTTCTACGGGCGAACGTGAATGTGTGATGTTGACGTGATGGAAGCAACGTTTAGGCAATCCGCATTACGTATTACTATCAATTATATTTTAAACGAATGAAAACTTCAATTCAGAAGTGTGATAATCCCGATCCATTCAAGTTTTGTTAATTTTAGATTAAAAATGCGTGAGTATTGTACTATTGCTAACGATGCCAAAACATCGCATATTCAATGTAAAAAGAACAAGAGCAACGGGCCATTAAGTTAATTTAAAAATAACTCGTACCGGATAAGTCGAATACGTATCCAGGGAAAATTTATTAATTTTAAAATTGACCGGCGGAAACAGGTTCTCGCCTCCCACCACTTTTGTGTAGCGGCCGCCAAATCAATTTTGTTTTTATATAATTGATTCAAAAAATTGAAATTCACGCATAGTTATCTGTGCCTGAAGTGGGTCATTTTCATTGCATTGTTAGTAAGATCGAAACCATAGAAACCATACAAAACGCATACGACTATTTCTGTTTTTCATTTCACGCACTGTTTTTTATTAGTTACCTAGCAACATGGTCACTGCATTGAAACTTCAGAGTTCCTTCAAAAATTTGAATTTTTAATTTCAATTTTTTGAATCAATGATTTAATATAAAAATAACTATTGTGGAAAACAGCAAAAAATAAAATAATACCACTAATTGGCGGCTGGTCAGGATAGACCTAACGTTCGAAATTTAGAAAAATATTTTTTTTATTTTAATACTGTTACTTTTCTAATGAAGTGCGAAATAAGTTGTGCCCCATAGCTATCTTTTTTATTTTTCACTACGACAATTACAAAGTGTTGATATTCACAACTTTTCGTGAGCACTTCGATAGAAATGAACAAGAACGCAGGAAAATTCCACACCGAATATTAATATTCTGTCTTGGCCCATGTTTACTTTTATCTACCGCAAAACAAAATGTTCGGATTTGTCAGGGGTATTCTGATTTAAAAAAAGAAGAACATTTGACGAATATTTTAAGTCTCAAACGTTTGGAAAATAATGCAACAACAATTCATAGACTACAAAAAAGCCTATGATTCAGTACCACATTCATGGTTAATTAAAATTCTTAAAATTTATAAAATTAATATTAAATTAAATCACCTTCTTTATATGGATGACATAAAACTTAACAATAACTGAAAATCAATCAATATGTCGTGGTCATTACGAAAATTTAGAATATATAACTAAAGAAGGAGAAATCATTAAAAATTTAAATAAAGGAGAATTTTATAAATATTTAGGTATTAATCAATCAAATCAAATTAAATCTATTCTTTTGGTGTTATAAAATGGTCCAAAACTAATTTAAAGAATATAAATATTCAAACTAGAGTTCTCTTTACAAAATTTTGTAAACATCACCCCAAATCTGCTGTTGAAAGATTTAATTTACCACGCGAAAATGGTGGTAGGGGTTTTTCAAATCTAGAAATTCTACAACACAATCAAATTGCTTCACTAAAAAATTATTTTCTCAATAGAGCTCGTGATATGACACTATAGCAAATATAAAACAAAAGTCTTTACATGGGAGATATTTTAAAGAGCTGAGGGTTTTATATTTGCAATACAAGATCTTGCACCGTTTTGGCTCACAGCGAATATAAAAAACGTCATGATATATTCGCAAAAATTATACACATGAATTTAGCAGTTAAATTCAATTTATTAAAGGATACACAACCACATTACATTTATAAACCAGAAAGTTGTTTAGAAAATGACAATTACAAATTATATTTTGATCGCACAGTTTTAACTGACATTCACATTCAGCATAACAGACCAGACATTATTATTTTAAATAAACAACAAAAGCAAGCATATCTTTTAGATATAGCTGTTCCAAATTCACACAATATAACACAGACATATAATACAAAAATTAATAAATATATTATTATAATTTCAGCAACAGGAATAGTACCGCAATCTCTTTTTAAAAATTTAAAAATTTTGGACTTAGAGAACACATAAAACACAAAAAAGTCAAAATGTGGAGGCGAGACGCCGGTAATTATGTTGATAAGCACTGCACTACTGCCGCCGGGTGGAGGTGGGATACGAAAAGAAGATGCTCTCACTGCTCTCACTCACAATAAGTTCGGAAAAACCGAATTTTATTATCGTATTTAATTGACGTCACAGTTACTTTGGCGAAACAGGAGCTCGCTTTTCGAAGGCATGATGAAAAAGACAGACGAATCAATTTGATATATAAAACCTAACAGGAACGGCTGGTCCATGAGGTCATTTGGGTAATGACCCCCTAAAAAATAAAGGTTTTACCCAACACCAGCCGCGACTGCAATGTACACAAGACTATGACTGCTACATATTATGTTATTTCAACCAAATCAGAAGTACAATAATTTTGAAAAGTAAGTGCAATGTATACTTCTAAATCTATCTAAATTTATTAATATGTAATTTTTTTCAAAACTATCGATCTTTCTTTGAAACATTTTCAATTCACAATTCACTGTTGGAAGCGCTGTACTTTTTAGTATAAATACGTATACGAAAAATTAAAATAATAGTTGAATTAACACATCGTTAAATGTTACGAGGAACATAGTTTTTTGGATTACACAGCAAAATCTTGGAATTTCAGTCCGATATTACTCCATTGAGTCTTTGGACTCACAAATAAATACCTCGAAAAGCCGACAAACATCTGTCTAGAACTTTTCTAGTAACCAGAGGGTATCGTAAACGACCCGTGTTTAGACCTCTTTCGTGAAAGTGACCGACCGCCGGCGCCGCTCGATTTCGTCATAAATCTCAGCCGTACCCCCCACGATAATTGACAAGTCTGTCATACAGCCCTACCATTTAAAACCTTTATTCTCTTCGTTTTAAAAATAGTTTCGCATGGTTTTTCTCTCTTCTCGTTTTACAATGGTCCAGTGACTAATAAATGAGTGTTGTGTTATGAGTTTGTTCGAGCTCAAAAAAACGTGGTTCGAAATTGTTTAACGTTTAACGAATGGTAAGTTATTCTAGTTTTTATGTTGGTCTTAACGTGTTAGGGGCCAAGAATACAACATTGTCTGTCCATTATAACATAGAACTGATATGTTGAATTCAGATCTCTAATTATTTAAAAACCAAAAAAATAAAGCAGCAGTCAAAGTGGCATGTACGCGTAACCTAATATATATTTTTTTTACATTAAAAGATCGCCGTCTTCCTCGTCGCACTTACGACATTTGCATATGTTATCTTTGTTAAACTCACGGAAGGAATATAATGAACCGGTCACCCGTCCAAGTGCTGACCGCTGCCCGCGTGGCTTACCTTCGGTGATCGAACGACAACCTTTACCGTTTGACGAGTTTTTATTCTGCAATTGTTTACAATTAATCGACAAAAAAAATTGTTTTCTTAATTATCTAGTACTTAAAGCTATGAATCTACATTATACGGGTCTGTGCATGTTTCCGAATACCTGCACGAAAAACAAATCGGTTCGGTGGTTGCTATGGATTTCAAAAAAAAACAAAAAGTGTTGGGGGGCAACGGCACGCGGTGTTCCCAAGCGGTCACCCATCCAAGTACTGACCGCGCCCGACGTTGCTTAACTTCGGTGATCGGACGAATAGAATAGAATAGAATAGAAGAAGCTTTATTGAATTTTGTTTTGTTTTACAAAAATATGTACATTTTTGCGTTTGTGGTTTTTAGGAACAGAAGGCTCCTGCCATTTGGCTTATCCTACGGTTACAATTTTATTCTACTGTGAGCATATTGATGAGTTTGAGGACGCAGCCTCGTTGATTATGTCTGCTTGTTACTTATTTAATTATAAAGGAAAATGCGAAACCTTTTTCTTTTTGTTTTTGACTTAGCCTATGACCTATCCTAATATTTACACTATCTACATTGTGGGGGGTTGGCGGGATGTGGGATGGGGAGTGGGAAATTAGTGGGCGGTGCCCTTTATTGTTCATGTTGGGAGGGCGGAGCATAATGTTCGCCATTTTGTTTGTACATGTGGGCGTGGCGTTTTACTTACATTATCCTATCTTTTTATTGCTAGGAGTTTTACATAATGTTAACGAGATTTCTCGTGATTCCTTGGATGATATGTTCACAATGGCAATAGTGAAAACCAAGCTTTTTGTGTATTTTGGTGGCTATTGTTTTCAGTTGAGGTGTTGGTGGATTAATTTGTGTTTAAATCTGCTTATGTTGAATTGATCTGTATCATTTACGTTTGGCGTTTTTATGAGTTTATTAGTGTTCTTACGGAAGAACTTTTCGGTTTGAATTGAGATGAATTCTTTGATCGTGGGTAGTTCCGAAATATTTCTTAGGTGTTGAGTGTTCGTGTGTCGGGGAGCATTATGAATTAATCTCATGCATTTATTTTGGAATACTTCAAGGGGCTGGAGGGCATTTGTAGAGAGGTGTGACCATACTGGGGCAGCATAAGTGATTATTGGTCTTATTAAGGCCTTGTATATGATGATTTTGTTCTTTACGCTTAGCTTGCTGTTTCTTTTAATTAGTGGGTATATTTTTCTGATTGCATTGTTGGCTTTAGTGAGTTTGTTCTTTAAGTTTTCTTTAAAATTTAAACGTGAGTCTAATGTGATTCCTAGGTAGTTGACTGTTGTTGTTGGCTTTACTGTGTGGTTGTTGATTTTGAAGGGGACAAAAATTTTATTGTTGGTTCTTTTTCTGCTGAAAATTATTAGTTCTGTTTTTGATTCGTTTAGTTTTAGTTTCCAGTCGTCGAAGTAATTTGTTAGTAATTTCATATGTAATTGATTTTGGAGAAGCGCGGCTTGGGCGTAGAATGAGTGCGCGTATATGGCGGTGTCGTCAGCATAAAGAGCAAGGTTAGTTTTGCTAAATTCCGGTAAGTCATGAATGTAAAAATTGAATAACGACGGGCCTAGTACCGAGCCTTGAGGTACTCCTGCTTTAATTGTCTTTTCGGTAGACAGTTCGTTATTAACTTTGACTCTGATTTTACGATCACAAAGGTAAGAGCTCATTAATTTTATGAAGTTTGAGTTGATACCTGCTTTGTATAATTTGTATAATAGCCCTTTGATCCAGACTCGATCAAAGGCTTTTTCTAAGTCTAAAAGTGTCAAAACTGTGTTTTTATCCTGGTTGAAATTGATTAAGATGTCATTAGATATTCTGGCAATTTGATGGGTGGTACTGTGTGATAATTTGAATCCGAATTGGCATTCTTGCTTGATGTTTTGCTCTTCCAAGAATGTATTTAGTCGCCTGTGAATGATTTTTTCTGTTAACTTGGATATTGAGTTCAGTAAACTAATGGGTCTGTAGCTTTCTGTATTGTTGGAGTTTTTGCCCGGTTTTGGAATGGGGATGATAATTGCTGTTTTATATTGATTGGGGAAATAGTTAAGTTTTAACACGGCATTGACAATGTGGGTGAGTTGCACTCTTCCTTTTTTCGAAATGTTTTTTAAGATTACATTGTCAATTTGGTCTTCTCCCGTTGCTTTATTGTTCTTTAATTTTTGTAGTACGTAGCCTATCTCGCGCGGACTTGTTATTACGGATTCTATGTAATCGTGGTCGGTGTTTGCTGGTTGATTAATTATTTTATCGATAAGTTTTTCTATTTTATTGTGTTTGTCGTCGGATTTGTCGTTGCTATTGTGTACATTTTGAAAATATTTTGCAAGGCATTCTGATTTTTGTTTATCGCTGATGGCGTCTTCGTTGTTGTATTTGAGTGGGGGAATTTCGTCTCGTTTTTTAGTTCGTGAGCGCGCTAATTTCCAAAGTGAGTTGTCATTTGTTTTGGCGTTTTTTAAGATGTCGTCCCACTCGCCGTTTTTGTGTTTAGCTAGTTTGTGTTTGATTAAGTGATTCAGGTGTTGTACTTGGATTTTATGTGCATCAAGACCGGTTCTTTGATGTATTTTGCGTGCTTTGTTTCTATCTTTAATGAGATTTGTAATTTCGAGGGGGATGGTAGATTTGTCAGTTTTAACTTTGATTGTTTTAGAGTGTTTGTTACGGGTGTTGTTTAGAGCTTCTGTGAATTTATTTATTTCGGTGTCTAGTTCGTTTGTTGTTTTTATGTTTGAATTGATTTTTATTAGTGAGTCTAGTGTTTTACGGAATTTTTTCCAGTCTGTGTCTTTGTAAGATGTTATGTATTTGTCTAGGTTTTCTCGCGATACATTACTGATACTCATTTCGACAGGGTAATGATCTGACGGTAGTTCTTGAATTGTCGCAGCTGATGTGTAGTTATTTATGTTTTTGATTAAAAAGAAGTCAATTGTTGAGGGATCAGTGTTATTACTAGGGTGGTGGGTGTGTGTTGGTGGGCAATTTAAAGTGATGTTTGAATTGTTGATGATATTTTTTAAAGTTACGCCGTTTGTGTTGCTGTAATTATTTCCCCAATCAATATGTTTGGAGTTGAGATCACCGGCAATTATTACGTTGGTGTGAGAATTGAGAATTTTATGTATACTGTCTGCTTTGTATTTGTTAATTGGCCTGTTGTATGCAACTACAATGGTTGTTTTGTTCGCAAGATTTATTGCCGCGCACTCGATTTCGTTAACAGGTAGTTGAGCTTTAATGTACGGTATGCCGCGCTTCACCAAAATCGCGACTCCTCCGCCCCTTGTGTCGGTGTTTCGTTCTTTTCGGATTATGCTAAATCCTTCTATTATTATCTTGTCCGTTTTAAGTAGCTTGGTTTCCGTTACTGCCATTATGTCCACGTCACGCATTTTGAGGAATACTTTGAGCTCGTTAAGTTTACCTAGAATGCCATTAGCATTCCAGGTAATGATTTTTAAGTACTTTTCCTTAAGGGTGAATTTATGGTGCGAGTTTGTTGGAAATTTCCATTATTATTTGAATTTGCGCAAAGGGATCGCGACAATTTTTTAGTTTAACTGTTAATTCTTTAACTATTTCTAAGAGTTTTTTGATGTTAATTATTTCATTTAACTTACGGATTTCTGTCATTAGTTGAACCAGGTCGCTGTAGCTTGCTTCTTGTTCTTCTTTGTTGTTGCTCGTTGTCGGGGCAGGGGTCGGGGGCTGGTTCTGGACTTTTGGAGTCTCGATCTGTTGTCGGTTCCACGGATTTGTTGTCGGCAGCGGCGCCGGGACGTAAGATACGTTTTTCCTGGCCTTCTTTTCAGCGGCTGCGGCTTTGATCTTGTCCAGGTGCTGTTTCCTCGCCTGGTACACCTCACACTCGGTGCTGTTGGCCAGATGCTTCTCTCCGCAATTGGCGCACTTGATTTTCTGTTGGTCGTTAACATTGTCCTTTTTGAGTTCACATTCACTGGTTAAATGTTGACCTGCACATTTCAGGCACTTGGACTTGGAGAAACAATTTGTTGCCGAGTGGCCCCACGACTGGCACTTGTGGCACTGGATTATTTCTTTTTTGTTTAGTAGTTTCTTCCATTTAACTACTACTTGTTGGACTGTTTTTGCGTTTTCTTCAAGGTCTTTTAGTGTGGTTTTGTTGTCTGTGATCACCACATACAGCGGGTGACTGGTGTTC
This sequence comes from Tenebrio molitor, assembly GCF_963966145.1. Lineage (NCBI taxonomy): Eukaryota > Metazoa > Arthropoda > Insecta > Coleoptera > Tenebrionidae > Tenebrio > Tenebrio molitor. Next base: position 1,429 of record NW_027184253.1, on the reverse strand, counting down.
TTCATTTTGTAGACGGTTTTGCAGTTAATTTTCTTGGATCGGAGGTCCTGTTTGACTTCTTCTTCATCTGGGTGGTTTTCAAGCCCGTAAATTACGAACCCGTGCGTCCTTTCTTCTTTTGTGGCATATGTGTGCCACTGGGTGTTGGTGCTATTTTTGAGGACTTCTTTTAGCCTCAAGAATTCCGACATTTTGTTGGTGAAGATAATTGTTTTATCTCGTGTGTACTTTATGTTTACTCCACTTTTGGCGTTTTCATTGCAGAACGATATAAGTTTTTTGTATTCGTATTTCGCATGGAGTATTATTGGGGGAGGTTTTTCGTTTTTCACATTTTCGTCCTGTACAGCCTCGTTTTGGTCTTCCATTTCTTCGGGTTCGGAAACTTGGTCCTCTATTTCAGTGTCCTCGTGGTCCGAAAGTGGCTCATATTTGTTTTTTAGCGGTAGTGGTACCTCCATCTTTGATTTCCTTACTTCCTTTTGTGTTTTCTTCTTCATGTGTTCTTCTTCACTGTCGCGATTTTCGCTTCGCGTTCTTCGGCGCGATTTTTTATCATTAACAACATTAATTTCACTCACTTTGTGGCGTTTTATTCACTAATATTATGTTCACAGTTATTTAGCACTTATGTGGGCGACACGATGTCGGCTTGAGGGGGTGGTCCTTTGTTCGGAGCAGGTACTCGGCACGTCCGTACGGGTCGACCGCTCGGACAAGAATGGTGATCGGACGAGAACCGGTGCTTTTCAACGTGGTATGGCCGTTGCCGTGGTGTTTAGGTGTGATCGTTGGTGTAAAATATATTGCTTTTAACATTCCGATGCACGAATATGAACATCAAAACGCGATGCGTTTCGTTTCCGTATGCACTTACCCTCTGACGACCGACGTCGGACCGAACTAACGGAAATCCCACAACAACCACCACGTCACGCTCTAACGACAAGAGAGACTACTAGACGGACTGGCGATCTCCCGCGTCGCACATTTTTCGACCGCCGGCGGCGGTGGAAAATCCAGAATTTCACCCCACCTACCGCGCTGCTTGCTCCGACGACGACGAGATTCCCACATTTGGATCGACCGAAATATGTAAGTAATATCAGGAAGTTCCGATTTTCGAGAGGAGACCTGTGTTTCTATTTACCTATCTATAATAATTATCGTTATAATCATCATATCATTATTATTATTATTAACATTATTATTTATTACCATTAATATTATTATTATTATTATTTATCGTCCCTCGGATTCGGCGATCTTCGAAAATCCAAGTTGGACCGTTAGACATTCGAACGCGGTGTGCGTGGCTGACGAGTTGTTATTTTTGGCGTTTTTTCTTCGATCTTCACCCCGACTTCGGACGACGCAGGTCGGACACGAAATTACGAAGAGAGAAAGACGGAAGAAAGGAAGAAACCTG
>NW_027184252.1:0-16600 GCF_963966145.1 Tenebrio molitor | reverse complement strand
CTGCACTACTGCCGCCGGGTGGAGGTGGGATACGAAAAGAAGATGGGAAAAACCGAATTTTATTATCGTATTTAATTGACGTCACAGTTACTTTGGCGAAACAGGAGCTCGCTTTTCGAAGGCATGATGAAAAAGACAGACGAATCAATTTGATATATAAAACCTAACAGGAACGGCTGGTCCATGAGGTCATTTGGGTAATGACCCCCTAAAAAATAAAGGTTTTACCCAACACCAGCCGCGACTGCAATGTACACAAGATTTTTTCTACAATCGCAACTATGACTGCTACATATTATGTTATTTCAACCAAATCAGAAGTACAATAATTTTGAAAAGTAAGTGCAATGTATACTTCTAAATCTATCTAAATTTATTAATATGTAATTTTTTTCAAAACTATCGATCTTTCTTTGAAACATTTTCAATTCACAATTCACTGTTGGAAGCGCTGTACTTTTTAGTATAAATACGTATACGAAAAATTAAAATAATAGTTGAATTAACACATCGTTAAATGTTACGAGGAACATAGTTTTTTGGATTACACAGCAAAATCTTGGAATTTCAGTCCGATATTACTCCATTGAGTCTTTGGACTCACAAATAAATACCTCGAAAAGCCGACAAACATCTGTCTAGAACTTTTCTAGTAACCAGAGGTATCGTAAACGACCCGTGTTTAGACCTCTTTCGTGAAAGTGACCGACCGCCGGCGCCGCTCGATTTCGTCATAAATCTCAGCCGTACCCCCCACGATAATTGACAAGTCTGTCATACAGCCCTACCATTTAAAACCTTTATTCTCTTCGTTTTAAAAATAGTTTCGCATGGTTTTTCTCTCTTCTCGTTTTACAATGGTCCAGTGACTAATAAATGAGTGTTGTGTTATGAGTTTGTTCGAGCTCAAAAAAACGTGGTTCGAAATTGTTTAACGTTTAACGAATGGTAAGTTATTCTAGTTTTTATGTTGGTCTTAACGTGTTAGGGGCCAAGAATACAACATTGTCTGTCCATTATAACATAGAACTGATATGTTGAATTCAGATCTCTAATTATTTAAAAACCAAAAAAATAAAGCAGCAGTCAAAGTGGCATGTACGCGTAACCTAATATATATTTTTTTTACATTAAAAGATCGCCGTCTTCCTCGTCGCACTTACGACATTTGCATATGTTATCTTTGTTAAACTCACGGAAGGAATATAATGAACCGGTCACCCGTCCAAGTGCTGACCGCTGCCCGCGTGGCTTACCTTCGGTGATCGAACGACAACCTTTACCGTTTGGACGAGTTTTTATTCTGCAATTGTTTACAATTAATCGACAAAAAAAATTGTTTTCTTAATTATCTAGTACTTAAAGCTATGAATCTACATTATACGGGTCTGTGCATGTTTCCGAATACCTGCACGAAAAACAAATCGGTTCGGTGGTTGCTATGGATTTCAAAAAAAAACAAAAAGTGTTGGGGGGCAACGGCACGCTGTGTTCCCAAGCGGTCACCCATCCAAGTACTGACCGCGCCCGACGTTGCTTAACTTCGGTGATCGGACGAGAACCGGTGCTTTTCAACGTGGTATGGCCGTTGCCGTGGTGTTTAGGTGTGATCGTTGGTGTAAAATATATTGCTTTTAACATTCCGATGCACGAATATGAACATCAAAACGCGATGCGTTTCGTTTCCGTATGCACTTACCCTCTGACGACCGACGTCGGACCGAACTAACGGGAAATCCCACAACAACCACCACGTCACGCTCTAACGACAAGAGAGACTACTAGACGGACTGGCGATCTCCCGCGTCGCACATTTTTCGACCGCCGGCGGCGGTGGAAAATCCAGAATTTCACCCCACCTACCGCGCTGCTTGCTCCGACGACGACGAGATTCCCACATTTGGATCGACCGAAATATAAGTAATATCAGGAAGTTCCGATTTTCGAGAGGAGACCTGTGTTTCTATTTACCTATCTATAATAATTATCGTTATAATCATCATATCATTATTATTATTATTAACATTATTATTTATTACCATTATTATTATTATTATTATTATTTATCGTCCCTCGGATTCGGCGATCTTCGAAAATCCAAGTTGGACCGTTAGACATTCGAACGCGGTGTGCGTGGCTGACGAGTTGTTATTTTTGGCGTTTTTTCTTCGATCTTCACCCCGACTTCGGACGACGCAGGTCGGACACGAAATTACGAAGAGAGAAAGACGGAAGAAAGGAAGAAAACCTGAAGATCCGTCGAAGAAAATATCGGAAAACTCGTAGGTGCGGCATCGGTCGGGACGATGAAGACCGTCTCCTTTCGGATGATCCTCTCGACGGACTTTCGGCCGTCCCGAAGGGTCCGGACGGCAACGGGACCCGTCGTCGACTCGTCCCGTTTCAACTTCCGCCGAAAACGATCGACCTGAACGTCGGAGAGGCGGTTCGCGGCATCCTGTTGTCGGAATTGCCTCGGTTCGAACACCAGGTCCTTTCTGTGCTTCGACCGTTTCGGAAGCGTTTGGCGACGCGAAGATGTCGTAAAATCGAGAAGGTGGCGCGGTATTCCGGGAAGAGATGGACCAATATTTCGGCGAACGAAATATGGATTCCCGGAATCGACGCGTCTACCCCGCACCGCCGACGTAAACCGTCGGTCCCGAATCGAAACCGTGACGACCCGGATTTAGGGCTGGTGGTTGGAGGGGCGTGTACCTGATTCGAAACCCACCGACGTTCCGAGACGAACTTCGCTATCTCCAGGGAAACTTCGGAAACCGAGTTCGGCCAGCTTGATCACACGGTGGCGATGGTGATCGAGGAAAGAGGACGATGCCATCACGCGGGCAACGATTCCGAGGCCTGCAATTTCTTCGACGGCGGACGCGGTGCGCGTTCAGTCTTCCGTCCGCAGTGGCGACTATTTTATAAAGACTTAGAAAATTTTTTTGTTCAATTCTCGTTCACGAGGTGCTCGAAGTGTACGTGTGTGAGCAAGTGTTTTTTCAATAATTATTATTAACTTTTAACGTTTTAACGTGAAAGATGGCCGACGTCGAAAATCAAACAGCATCATCGGTCACCACCGGTTCCGCTGCCACCCCTCAATCCCACGCGAAGAAAGAGAAAAAAGCGAAAAATCCCAGGGCGAAACCGTCCCATCCTCCGACATCCGAGATGGTAAACAACGCCATCAAGGGACTCAAGGAACGCGGAGGATCGTCTCTTCAGGCCATCAAGAAGTTCGTCGCCGCAAATTACAAAGTCGACGCCGAAAAGGTCGCCCCTTTCATCAAGAAATATCTGAAAGGCGCCGTGGCGTCGGGATCTCTGGTTCAGACGAAAGGTAAGGGCGCGTCGGGTTCGTTCAAGCTCGCCTCGTCCACCTCCGGTGGTGCCAAAGTCGCCTCCGCCTCCGACAAGAGGAAACCCGCTTCGTCCGCCGCATCCAAGACGAAAAAAATCATCCGCCAAACGTACCGCCGTCGCGACGACTTCCGACAAGGCTTCCTCGAAGACAGCCAAAAAACAAGCCTCCCCCAAAGCGAAGAAGACTGCTGCCGAAAAGAAGAGCGCCGTCGCTGCCTCCGCCGCCGCAGCGAAAGCCAAGAAATCGGCCGCCTCCTCGGCAGAAAAGAAAACTAGAGCCGCCCCGAAACCCCGATCGCCTTCCAAAGCGAAGAAATCTAACAAGGCTGGTCCGACTAAAAAACCCAAAGCACCCAAACCCAAGACAGCCAAAGCCATTCCTGTCAAGGTGAAAAAGGCCGCTTCGCCGAAGAGGAAAAAGTGAGAAACGTGGATGGATACTCGACTCATGTTCGTTCGGCTGTGCCTCGTTCCGACGTCATCATCGTACTACCGGCAACGGGGCACGCACAAATGGCCCTTTTCAGGGCCACACGATAATCTACGACGAAAAAAAGAAATAAAACTATCCTTACGGCGAAACCAAATAAAATAGATAGCATCAGCTGGCAGGTAGGTGATGACAGGATGCAATAAAATTTTACGAACGACCGCAACCCAACCCGAATCGAGAGGACCGACCGATTATTGACATTTTTATTTTATTCATTTCCGGTTGAAGGGCGATATATTTTTTTTTTTGCCTGTAAAGTTTGAGGTTCTGAAAAGAACCGATTTTTTTGTTATAAAATTCGTGTTTCGTGTTGTTCTTCCGAAACACGATGTGGAAAAATTTAAGCGCGTTCACCCCGAATACGTCTGGCAAGTTGGATGTCCTTTGGCATGATGGTTACACGTTTGGCGTGGATGGCGCACAAATTCGTGTCCTCGAACAGACCGACCAAGTAAGCTTCGCTCGCTTCCTGGAGGGCCATCACGGCGGAGCTTTGGAAGCGCAAATCGGTTTTGAAATCCTGAGCGATCTCCCTCACCAAACGTTGAAAGGGAAGCTTGCGGATGAGCAACTCGGTACTTTTCTGGTAACGACGGATCTCACGCAGAGCCACGGTACCAGGTCTGTAACGGTGGGGCTTCTTGACGCCGCCAGTGGCGGGAGCGCTTTTCCTGGCCGCTTTGGTAGCCAGTTGTTTCCTGGGGGCTTTTCCTCCGGTGGACTTGCGTGCGGTCTGCTTGGTCCTGGCCATTTCGAATGAAACGAATGAAAAACAAAACTGACAATTATTAAAATCGACTCTGACGATCGTTAGACGTGCACGCGTCGAAAGGTAAACGGGTACTAAAAATTCCGCCATATTAAATTGTACTTTTATACGTGAACAAAGTCAACGGCTGACTTCGTCGATTGGTCGATGGTGAACCGTTGAATCTATATAAGGCTCCGTTAGTTGAAATTTTGCGGTAGTTGACTTCCTAGGGACGAGGTGTGCAGGTATTTTGTGTCAGTTGAAATAATCTGAAAAGATGACCGGTCGCGGTAAAGGAGGCAAAGGATTGGGAAAAGGAGGAGCGAAGCGTCATCGCAAAGTCCTGCGTGACAACATCCAGGGCATCACGAAACCCGCTATCAGAAGATTGGCTCGTCGTGGCGGCGTGAAACGTATTTCCGGTTTGATCTACGAAGAAACTCGCGGAGTCCTGAAAGTGTTCTTGGAAAATGTCATCCGAGATGCCGTCACCTACACGGAACACGCCAAACGTAAAACCGTGACAGCGATGGACGTCGTCTACGCTTTGAAACGTCAAGGACGCACCCTCTACGGTTTCGGAGGTTAATTTCCTGGCGCTCTTCACCGTTCGAGAAAACCAGAATAAAATACGAAATACAAAATCGGTTCTTTTCAGAACCACAAAATAAAAATAAGAGGAAAAAAAAGAAACATGATGTTCTTTCGAGAAACAACGGACAATTATTACTAACTGACTACCTGATAAATGTACCAAGATCGTAAACACCCCTTGCTTTCCTTTTGGCATTGCAGTCGTAAATGATAATAATACAAAAAGAAAAGATGCATCGGTCATTTTACGAAAAAAAAAAGCTATAGTGGCCCTGAGAAGGGCCGATATTTTGAGTTTTCGCCACGGAGATGGATCGATCGTTCGTTTAAGGTTTCTTCTCGGTTTTTTTGGGTAAAAGTACGGCCTGAATGTTGGGTAAGACACCGCCTTGGGCGATCGTAACTCCGGACAGGAGTTTGTTCAATTCCTCGTCGTTTCTGATGGCCAGCTGCAGATGACGCGGTATAATACGTGTCTTCTTGTTGTCACGGGCAGCGTTTCCTGCCAATTCTAGAACTTCGGCGGCTAAGTACTCCATGACGGCGGCCAAATAGACGGGAGCTCCTGCACCGACGCGTTCCGCGTAATTTCCTTTTCTGAGAAGACGATGTATCCTACCCACCGGAAACTGGAGACCGGCACGGCTCGAACGGGATTTCGCTTTTCCCTTCACTTTACCTCCTTTACCGCGACCTGACATTTTAAGTTCGTTCGTTAGACACCACGAGAAGTAATAAAACTGACGGACGGGACTCGTCGATTGTAAAAGCTGGTAGCTGTGCTTCGAATTTATAGCCTCCGTGATAGGAGAATAGGACGTGACGATTGGTGGGAGCCCGTTTTCAGGTGGGGTTCTGGTGAACACACTACCTATCAGAAAGGTGGTGGTGCAAAGTTAACGCACGCACACGAGTCAGAGCAGTTCGCGAGTTTGTTGAATCGAATTGAATTGAAAAATGCCGCCGAAGACAAGTGGTAAGGCAGCCAAGAAGGCCGGGAAAGCTCAGAAGAACATTTCCAAGAGCGACAAAAAAAAGAAGCGCAGGAGGAAGGAGAGCTATGCCATCTACATCTACAAGGTGTTGAAACAAGTCCATCCCGACACCGGTATCTCTAGTAAGGCTATGAGCATAATGAACAGTTTCGTGAACGACATCTTCGAACGTATCGCCGCTGAAGCTTCCCGTCTGGCACACTACAACAAACGTTCGACGATCACCAGCAGAGAAATTCAAACTGCCGTGCGTCTGTTGTTGCCCGGTGAGTTGGCCAAGCACGCCGTCTCCGAAGGTACCAAAGCCGTCACCAAGTACACCAGTTCGAAATAGATGTTTTTCGTTTTCGACACATTTATAAACGGTTCTTTTCAGAACCACAAAAACTCTCGAACAAAAAAGAAAAAGACGTGAAACAGCGATTTTTAATTAACTTTTATTATGTCATTATTATTATTATTAGGTTTCATGCATTATCGGTATTTTGCACCCATGCCTATCCAACTTGTAGTTATGTGGTTATTGTATTCGAAATAATTTAGTTGATTGAGGTTATGTTATGAATAAATTTCTATTTTGCCAGAATACAACTCTTCGGAAGAAGAAATCAAATAAACAATCGTACATCTGCTGAACAACCTAGTTGATGGTTGATGGATTTGCATTACCCAGCATATAGCCTAAATGTTCATCTTTAGTGAAATTAAAATTACTTAGCTTTTTTAAGAAAGAAAAAATTAGAACGAATTCTCATCGAAAAAACCGCGATTCCTACAAATGATACAGATGGTTTTGTAGTCGCGTATGTTATTGAATACAATGAGCCGACATTTTTCCGACTCTTTGTTTCATCGAAAACGTTGTTGACATTAGCAAGGAACGTTAAGGATTCCCTGAAACAGACAATTTCACTGTTTTGGAATAGCAGTATGTGCAAATGAGAGGACAGAAGACTTTGAAAAAAGGAGTGAACAAAACTGTACTTTAGTACAGAATGTTATGTTTATTTTAATTTCAATTGTTCCTGTTTTAATGAGATTTTTTATGTTCCTAAATCATTTTCTATTTTTTTTTTCATTAGAGAAGAGTTATTGTCGAGTTATTATCTCTACCTAGCATAAAAATTAAAATACTTTGCAACATTACGTTATTATACATTGCATATCTGACATAAAATACTTGCAAAAATTACTTAGCTAATTAATATTACGCATGACAACTCACATTATTTACTTTGCAAAACATTATAGAATACATAACAGATAATTGTGACCCTGTGTATTGTTCATTGGAATTAAAATAAAAAAAACGTGATTTCGTCAATCGCCGTTATTTGCGACTTCAGGCAACTGTCGCTAAGAGCTATTTTTGTTTCTCCGTTCAATTTCCCGATAAAATCGTCGACTTAGTTATTAACTAAGTTCTTCAGTTAGGTGGTATCAACAATACCACAATAGCCATGTTGCCGGAGTTTTTTGATAAAAGACTTGCTAGTTGGAATACAGAAAATATTTACCAAACACCTATTCACGATAATAAACCGGGGCACTATTGTGGGTTTTCGGTTGGTTTTATATTATATTAGGTACTCACCCTTCGTAACGTGTCTCCACGAAAAAACGTCACTTTCACACTAACCACCTTTCGTTTTAACTCTCGCGACGATAACTGAAATGTTGACGCGCGCCGGACAGATTCACGGACATACAACCACCCACCCACCCCGCGCCCCGGTTTCCGTCTGGACTGGTTCTGTCGTCCGAGTGAGTGCCAAAAATTAGCGTTCGTCTATTAAATGATTGTTGGATGATGATTATTGACGGACACTTTTATCGCACCCGATCACACTTTAGTTACTACCTACGTTTAGTATCGACGACGCATCGTTTCGATTATTGAAATTCGAATTGAATTTTTTTTTTTTCTAGTTTTCGACGTAGATTCGCGTGACACAAATATTATGAGCCTTTTTGGATCGATTTCGTGTGCATCACGCCATTTCTACGGGCGAACGTGAATGTGTGATGTTGACGTGATGGAAGCAACGTTTAGGCAATCCGCATTACGTATTACTATCAATTATATTTTAAACGAATGAAAACTTCAATTCAGAAGTGTGATAATCCCGATCCATTCAAGTTTTGTTAATTTTAGATTAAAAATGCGTGAGTATTGTACTATTGCTAACGATGCCAAAACATCGCATATTCAATGTAAAAAGAACAAGAGCAACGGGCCATTAAGTTAATTTAAAAATAACTCGTACCGGATAAGTCGAATACGTATCCAGGGAAAATTTATTAATTTTAAAATTGACCGGCGGAAACAGGTTCTCGCCTCCCACCACTTTTGTGTAGCGGCCGCCAAATCAATTTTGTTTTTATATAATTGATTCAAAAAATTGAAATTCACGCATAGTTATCTGTGCCTGAAGTGGGTCATTTTCATTGCATTGTTAGTAAGATCGAAACCATAGAAACCATACAAAACGCATACGACTATTTCTGTTTTTCATTTCACGCACTGTTTTTTATTAGTTACCTAGCAACATGGTCACTGCATTGAAACTTCAGAGTTCCTTCAAAAATTTGAATTTTTAATTTCAATTTTTTGAATCAATGATTTAATATAAAAATAACTATTGTGGAAAACAGCAAAAAATAAAATAATACCACTAATTGGCGGCTGGTCAGGATAGACCTAACGTTCGAAATTTAGAAAAATATTTTTTTTATTTTAATACTGTTACTTTTCTAATGAAGTGCGAAATAAGTTGTGCCCCATAGCTATCTTTTTTATTTTTCACTACGACAATTACAAAGTGTTGATATTCACAACTTTTCGTGAGCACTTCGATAGAAATGAACAAGAACGCAGGAAAATTCCACACCGAATATTAATATTCTGTCTTGGCCCATGTTTACTTTTATCTACCGCAAAACAAAATGTTCGGATTTGTCAGGGGTATTCTGATTTAAAAAAAGAAGAACATTTGACGAATATTTTAAGTCTCAAACGTTTGGAAAATAATGCAACAACAATTCATAGACTACAAAAAAGCCTATGATTCAGTACCACATTCATGGTTAATTAAAATTCTTAAAATTTATAAAATTAATATTAAATTAAATCACCTTCTTTATATGGATGACATAAAACTTAACAATAACTGAAAATCAATCAATATGTCGTGGTCATTACGAAAATTTAGAATATATAACTAAAGAAGGAGAAATCATTAAAAATTTAAATAAAGGAGAATTTTATAAATATTTAGGTATTAATCAATCAAATCAAATTAAATCTATTCTTTTGGTGTTATAAAATGGTCCAAAACTAATTTAAAGAATATAAATATTCAAACTAGAGTTCTCTTTACAAAATTTTGTAAACATCACCCCAAATCTGCTGTTGAAAGATTTAATTTACCACGCGAAAATGGTGGTAGGGGTTTTTCAAATCTAGAAATTCTACAACACAATCAAATTGCTTCACTAAAAAATTATTTTCTCAATAGAGCTCGTGATATGACACTATAGCAAATATAAAACAAAAGTCTTTACATGGGAGATATTTTAAAGAGCTGAGGGTTTTATATTTGCAATACAAGATCTTGCACCGTTTTGGCTCACAGCGAATATAAAAAACGTCATGATATATTCGCAAAAATTATACACATGAATTTAGCAGTTAAATTCAATTTATTAAAGGATACACAACCACATTACATTTATAAACCAGAAAGTTGTTTAGAAAATGACAATTACAAATTATATTTTGATCGCACAGTTTTAACTGACATTCACATTCAGCATAACAGACCAGACATTATTATTTTAAATAAACAACAAAAGCAAGCATATCTTTTAGATATAGCTGTTCCAAATTCACACAATATAACACAGACATATAATACAAAAATTAATAAATATATTATTATAATTTCAGCAACAGGAATAGTACCGCAATCTCTTTTTAAAAATTTAAAAATTTTGGACTTAGAGAACACATAAAACACAAAAAAGTCAAAATGTGGAGGCGAGACGCCGGTAATTATGTTGATAAGCACTGCACTACTGCCGCCGGGTGGAGGTGGGATACGAAAAGAAGATGCTCTCACTGCTCTCACTCACAATAAGTTCGGAAAAACCGAATTTTATTATCGTATTTAATTGACGTCACAGTTACTTTGGCGAAACAGGAGCTCGCTTTTCGAAGGCATGATGAAAAAGACAGACGAATCAATTTGATATATAAAACCTAACAGGAACGGCTGGTCCATGAGGTCATTTGGGTAATGACCCCCTAAAAAATAAAGGTTTTACCCAACACCAGCCGCGACTGCAATGTACACAAGACTATGACTGCTACATATTATGTTATTTCAACCAAATCAGAAGTACAATAATTTTGAAAAGTAAGTGCAATGTATACTTCTAAATCTATCTAAATTTATTAATATGTAATTTTTTTCAAAACTATCGATCTTTCTTTGAAACATTTTCAATTCACAATTCACTGTTGGAAGCGCTGTACTTTTTAGTATAAATACGTATACGAAAAATTAAAATAATAGTTGAATTAACACATCGTTAAATGTTACGAGGAACATAGTTTTTTGGATTACACAGCAAAATCTTGGAATTTCAGTCCGATATTACTCCATTGAGTCTTTGGACTCACAAATAAATACCTCGAAAAGCCGACAAACATCTGTCTAGAACTTTTCTAGTAACCAGAGGGTATCGTAAACGACCCGTGTTTAGACCTCTTTCGTGAAAGTGACCGACCGCCGGCGCCGCTCGATTTCGTCATAAATCTCAGCCGTACCCCCCACGATAATTGACAAGTCTGTCATACAGCCCTACCATTTAAAACCTTTATTCTCTTCGTTTTAAAAATAGTTTCGCATGGTTTTTCTCTCTTCTCGTTTTACAATGGTCCAGTGACTAATAAATGAGTGTTGTGTTATGAGTTTGTTCGAGCTCAAAAAAACGTGGTTCGAAATTGTTTAACGTTTAACGAATGGTAAGTTATTCTAGTTTTTATGTTGGTCTTAACGTGTTAGGGGCCAAGAATACAACATTGTCTGTCCATTATAACATAGAACTGATATGTTGAATTCAGATCTCTAATTATTTAAAAACCAAAAAAATAAAGCAGCAGTCAAAGTGGCATGTACGCGTAACCTAATATATATTTTTTTTACATTAAAAGATCGCCGTCTTCCTCGTCGCACTTACGACATTTGCATATGTTATCTTTGTTAAACTCACGGAAGGAATATAATGAACCGGTCACCCGTCCAAGTGCTGACCGCTGCCCGCGTGGCTTACCTTCGGTGATCGAACGACAACCTTTACCGTTTGACGAGTTTTTATTCTGCAATTGTTTACAATTAATCGACAAAAAAAATTGTTTTCTTAATTATCTAGTACTTAAAGCTATGAATCTACATTATACGGGTCTGTGCATGTTTCCGAATACCTGCACGAAAAACAAATCGGTTCGGTGGTTGCTATGGATTTCAAAAAAAAACAAAAAGTGTTGGGGGGCAACGGCACGCGGTGTTCCCAAGCGGTCACCCATCCAAGTACTGACCGCGCCCGACGTTGCTTAACTTCGGTGATCGGACGAGAACCGGTGCTTTTCAACGTGGTATGGCCGTTGCCGTGGTGTTTAGGTGTGATCGTTGGTGTAAAATATATTGCTTTTAACATTCCGATGCACGAATATGAACATCAAAACGCGATGCGTTTCGTTTCCGTATGCACTTACCCTCTGACGACCGACGTCGGACCGAACTAACGGGAAATCCCACAACAACCACCACGTCACGCTCTAACGACAAGAGAGACTACTAGACGGACTGGCGATCTCCCGCGTCGCACATTTTTCGACCGCCGGCGGCGGTGGAAAATCCAGAATTTCACCCCACCTACCGCGCTGCTTGCTCCGACGACGACGAGATTCCCACATTTGGATCGACCGAAATATGTAAGTAATATCAGGAAGTTCCGATTTTCGAGAGGAGACCTGTGTTTCTATTTACCTATCTATAATAATTATCGTTATAATCATCATATCATTATTATTATTATTAACATTATTATTTATTACCATTATTATTATTATTATTATTATTTATCGTCCCTCGGATTCGGCGATCTTCGAAAATCCAAGTTGGACCGTTAGACATTCGAACGCGGTGTGCGTGGCTGACGAGTTGTTATTTTTGGCGTTTTTTCTTCGATCTTCACCCCGACTTCGGACGACGCAGGTCGGACACGAAATTACGAAGAGAGAAAGACGGAAGAAAGGAAGAAAACCTGAAGATCCGTCGAAGAAAATATCGGAAAACTCGTAGGTGCGGCATCGGTCGGACGATGAAGACCGTCTCCTTTCGGATGATCCTCTCGACGGACTTTCGGCCGTCCCGAAGGGTCCGGACGGCAACGGGACCCGTCGTCGACTCGTCCCGTTTCAACTTCCGCCGAAAACGATCGACCTGAACGTCGGAGAGGCGGTTCGCGGCATCCTGTTGTCGGAATTGCCTCGGTTCGAACACCAGGTCCTTTCTGTGCTTCGACCGTTTCGGAAGCGTTTGGCGACGCGAAGATGTCGTAAAATCGAGAAGGTGGCGCGGTATTCCGGGAAGAGATGGACCAATATTTCGGCGAACGAAATATGGATTCCCGGAATCGACGCGTCTACCCCGCACCGCCGACGTAAACCGTCGGTCCCGAATCGAAACCGTGACGACCCGGATTTAGGGCTGGTGGTTGGAGGGGCGTGTACCTGATTCGAAACCCACCGACGTTCCGAGACGAACTTCGCTATCTCCAGGGAAACTTCGGAAACCGAGTTCGGCCAGCTTGATCACACGGTGGCGATGGTGATCGAGGAAAGAGGACGATGCCATCACGCGGGCAACGATTCCGAGGCCTGCAATTTCTTCGACGGCGGACGCGGTGCGCGTTCAGTCTTCCGTCCGCAGTGGCGACTATTTTATAAAGACTTAGAAAATTTTTTTGTTCAATTCTCGTTCACGAGGTGCTCGAAGTGTACGTGTGTGAGCAAGTGTTTTTTCAATAATTATTATTAACTTTTAACGTTTTAACGTGAAAGATGGCCGACGTCGAAAATCAAACAGCATCATCGGTCACCACCGGTTCCGCTGCCACCCCTCAATCCCACGCGAAGAAAGAGAAAAAAGCGAAAAATCCCAGGGCGAAACCGTCCCATCCTCCGACATCCGAGATGGTAAACAACGCCATCAAGGGACTCAAGGAACGCGGAGGATCGTCTCTTCAGGCCATCAAGAAGTTCGTCGCCGCAAATTACAAAGTCGACGCCGAAAAGGTCGCCCCTTTCATCAAGAAATATCTGAAAGGCGCCGTGGCGTCGGGATCTCTGGTTCAGACGAAAGGTAAGGGCGCGTCGGGTTCGTTCAAGCTCGCCTCGTCCACCTCCGGTGGTGCCAAAGTCGCCTCCGCCTCCGACAAGAGGAAACCCGCTTCGTCCGCCGCATCCAAGACGAAAAAATCATCCGCCAAACGTACCGCCGTCGCGACGACTTCCGACAAGGCTTCCTCGAAGACAGCCAAAAAACAAGCCTCCCCCAAAGCGAAGAAGACTGCTGCCGAAAAGAAGAGCGCCGTCGCTGCCTCCGCCGCCGCAGCGAAAGCCAAGAAATCGGCCGCCTCCTCGGCAGAAAAGAAAACTAGAGCCGCCCCGAAACCCCGATCGCCTTCCAAAGCGAAGAAATCTAACAAGGCTGGTCCGACTAAAAAACCCAAAGCACCCAAACCCAAGACAGCCAAAGCCATTCCTGTCAAGGTGAAAAAGGCCGCTTCGCCGAAGAGGAAAAAGTGAGAAACGTGGATGGATACTCGACTCATGTTCGTTCGGCTGTGCCTCGTTCCGACGTCATCATCGTACTACCGGCAACGGGGCACGCACAAATGGCCCTTTTCAGGGCCACACGATAATCTACGACGAAAAAAAGAAATAAAACTATCCTTACGGCGAAACCAAATAAAATAGATAGCATCAGCTGGCAGGTAGGTGATGACAGGATGCAATAAAATTTTACGAACGACCGCAACCCAACCCGAATCGAGAGGACCGACCGATTATTGACATTTTTATTTTATTCATTTCCGGTTGAAGGGCGATATATTTTTTTTTTGCCTGTAAAGTTTGAGGTTCTGAAAAGAACCGATTTTTTTGTTATAAAATTCGTGTTTCGTGTTGTTCTTCCGAAACACGATGTGGAAAAATTTAAGCGCGTTCACCCCGAATACGTCTGGCAAGTTGGATGTCCTTTGGCATGATGGTTACACGTTTGGCGTGGATGGCGCACAAATTCGTGTCCTCGAACAGACCGACCAAGTAAGCTTCGCTCGCTTCCTGGAGGGCCATCACGGCGGAGCTTTGGAAGCGCAAATCGGTTTTGAAATCCTGAGCGATCTCCCTCACCAAACGTTGAAAGGGAAGCTTGCGGATGAGCAACTCGGTACTTTTCTGGTAACGACGGATCTCACGCAGAGCCACGGTACCAGGTCTGTAACGGTGGGGCTTCTTGACGCCGCCAGTGGCGGGAGCGCTTTTCCTGGCCGCTTTGGTAGCCAGTTGTTTCCTGGGGGCTTTTCCTCCGGTGGACTTGCGTGCGGTCTGCTTGGTCCTGGCCATTTCGAATGAAACGAATGAAAAACAAAACTGACAATTATTAAAATCGACTCTGACGATCGTTAGACGTGCACGCGTCGAAAGGTAAACGGGTACTAAAAATTCCGCCATATTAAATTGTACTTTTATACGTGAACAAAGTCAACGGCTGACTTCGTCGATTGGTCGATGGTGAACCGTTGAATCTATATAAGGCTCCGTTAGTTGAAATTTTGCGGTAGTTGACTTCCTAGGGACGAGGTGTGCAGGTATTTTGTGTCAGTTGAAATAATCTGAAAAGATGACCGGTCGCGGTAAAGGAGGCAAAGGATTGGGAAAAGGAGGAGCGAAGCGTCATCGCAAAGTCCTGCGTGACAACATCCAGGGCATCACGAAACCCGCTATCAGAAGATTGGCTCGTCGTGGCGGCGTGAAACGTATTTCCGGTTTGATCTACGAAGAAACTCGCGGAGTCCTGAAAGTGTTCTTGGAAAATGTCATCCGAGATGCCGTCACCTACACGGAACACGCCAAACGTAAAACCGTGACAGCGATGGACGTCGTCTACGCTTTGAAACGTCAAGGACGCACCCTCTACGGTTTCGGAGGTTAATTTCCTGGCGCTCTTCACCGTTCGAGAAAACCAGAATAAAATACGAAATACAAAATCGGTTCTTTTCAGAACCACAAAATAAAAATAAGAGGAAAAAAAAGAAACATGATGTTCTTTCGAGAAACAACGGACAATTATTACTAACTGACTACCTGATAAATGTACCAAGATCGTAAACACCCCTTGCTTTCCTTTTGGCATTGCAGTCGTAAATGATAATAATACAAAAAGAAAAGATGCATCGGTCATTTTACGAAAAAAAAAAGCTATAGTGGCCCTGAGAAGGGCCGATATTTTGAGTTTTCGCCACGGAGATGGATCGATCGTTCGTTTAAGGTTTCTTCTCGGTTTTTTTGGGTAAAAGTACGGCCTGAATGTTGGGTAAGACACCGCCTTGGGCGATCGTAACTCCGGACAGGAGTTTGTTCAATTCCTCGTCGTTTCTGATGGCCAGCTGCAGATGACGCGGTATAATACGTGTCTTCTTGTTGTCACGGGCAGCGTTTCCTGCCAATTCTAGAACTTCGGCGGCTAAGTACTCCATGACGGCGGCCAAATAGACGGGAGCTCCTGCACCGACGCGTTCCGCGTAATTTCCTTTTCTGAGAAGACGATGTATCCTACCCACCGGAAACTGGAGACCGGCACGGCTCGAACGGGATTTCGCTTTTCCCTTCACTTTACCTCCTTTACCGCGACCTGACATTTTAAGTTCGTTCGTTAGACACCACGAGAAGTAATAAAACTGACGGACGGGACTCGTCGATTGTAAAAGCTGGTAGCTGTGCTTCGAATTTATAGCCTCCGTGATAGGAGAATAGGACGTGACGATTGGTGGGAGCCCGTTTTCAGGTGGGGTTCTGGTGAACACACTACCTATCAGAAAGGTGGTGGTGCAAAGTTAACGCACGCACACGAGTCAGAGCAGTTCGCGAGTTTGTTGAATCGAATTGAATTGAAAAATGCCGCCGAAGACAAGTGGTAAGGCAGCCAAGAAGGCCGGGAAAGCTCAGAAGAACATTTCCAAGAGCGACAAAAAAAAGAAGCGCAGGAGGAAGGAGAGCTATGCCATCTACATCTACAAGGTGTTGAAACAAGTCCATCCCGACAC